>NW_027112258.1:241055-253574 GCF_000696795.3 Halyomorpha halys | reverse complement strand
TTTTACTTGATGTAATACTTTGTTTCTTGTAAATATTGGTCGAGTGATCGGAAAAAAAATTTAAATCCACCTCTGGCCAGCGGATATTCCATTGCTTTAATTCGATGCTCCTTCTATTTTATTTTTTAAATAAAAGTAATTATTTTATTATTCTATATTAATTCATCATATTTAGATCAAGTAACAAGTATGTTAACATTCAATATAGTGAATTTTTTTCAATATAACGTTTGGAGATTCGTTATATCGTGGTTCCTCTGTATTTTGGATTTGTTCCACGGAGTATCCTGTGCGAGAGTGGTGCTAATGTTCCTAGGAGCAGTTAGCTGAAAGAGCTCTCCTTCAAAAGCAGACGAGGATCTGTATCGTTGGATTAGAGTGACCTGTGGAAGCGCCTGGTTTTAAGGAAATTGCTCCTAGCAAAGTTACTCCTGTTTAATTCACTTAACAAGAGGTTCCATAGTGCTAATTCAAGAAGGATTGCCCTACCCCGAAATTCATTCATTATTCCTCTAGCAACAGTAAAACCAATCTAATTCATTTGCCCAATAGCCTTTAACAATACTTGAATTCTGATTCCTCAAGGAACTTCTATCCATGAACCAGAATTAAGGATGGGGTTAAGTGATGAGAATATTTTCTTTGAAGTGAAAATAACTGTCTCATCTCACAAAGAATAATATATATAATATTTATTAATCTTTTTTCTTAATACTGATATCTGTTCATAATTATCACATTTATATTTATTTTGTATCCATGTATTTGTATACTCTATTACATATAATATACATTAAAATGAAAAATATATTATTTTTTATATGTTGAATATAATTCTGTTTTGTGTTTGATAAATAAAAAAAGTCATATTTGGTTTTAATTTTAGTATATAATTTTTATGCTGTGACTATTTATATTAATTGGTTTCAAAACAAATTGTTCTTTATTAATGTAAAGTATGCTGTGTATGAGGCAACCCAACTTAAATAAAGTGCTTTTGTCCCTACAATGTATCCATTTAACCCTTGTTTACAAACGTGGTCTTACCCTTCTCTATAACGCTCATCTTAAAAGAAAAATGAATTTTAAAAAGCAATGTGAATGTAAATTAGCTAATAATGTCATGAGAGAAATTAACTGCAGTTGTATAAATACGAATATTTAACTCATTGTTGCAAGGTATAAAATATCTGTAGCTTCTATCCTCCCAACTAATAAGAAAAAAAAAAAAGAACGTACACTCCGATATTTCAAATTTTGACATGACTTTATTCCAGTTAGATTGTTGATTTTCTCACAGTGCGGCAGTGTATGCGCTAATCGTGACAGTGTTTGTATACATAGCTACTCATTTTCCTTTCCTTAGATCAACGAAATAATGAATCGAGTAATCGGGTTATTTTATAATTTACTTTTGTGCAAAATTTGGAAGGGCCCGGTTTTGTGGGCGTCCATTCGATAATTCAGAATGTAATGCTAATCGATACCGATCCTGAAATCATACTCATTAATTCAACATAAATAATATCGTGGGCCATAATGAACCCCAGAAAATTAACGTTGTTTATTAATGATCATTAAATTATGAACCGGGATAGAAGGAGAAATGAGAAACGTTTAATTCGTTAATATTAAAATATTTATTTATTTTTTAAAACAGTTTTGGTAGAAGAAATTCATTATAGGTAATTCATCATAGTCGGGAATGAGGCATGGTAGGTTAAGTAGAAAGAGCCGGCGGAAAAACGGTAGGTCGTACGAAACTGAAATCACATATTTAAGTTGAGTACATGTCTGGGATATGACAGCAACCTTTTTTGCTAAAATCTACTGACCGAAAGTGCCACTTACTAGAATCGATTTTGTCACAATATTTTTTTTTAATATGGTTCTAACCATTTTGATTAAAGTCAGTGAATAAATGAGATATTGAGTTATATTTTATACTCTCTCTCAGACACACTCTCACTCTCACTCTCAAAGAAAGAAAAAAAAAAGGTTGTGAATCAAGCGTTGAACACCCCTAGATGATGAAGTTAAATTTATTAGAGCAATTTAATACTATTGAAAATTGAAGTGTAAAACAATATTTAATTTTTTAAGAGTAGTAAAAAAAGTCAGACGTTTTAATGAATTTGTTTTTTTCTGCACTTAAATTATTTAATTAGTTTTTACCACCAGTTGAGCCGGAGGGCCGATTAAGCTAAAGGGTTTTACTGTACGTACTGTTTTAACAGTAACGTACCTCGGTGCTTTTTTGTCAGTCGTATTAATTTTCACTGAAAAATTTGCAGTTTCAATACAATATTTGGTGCTTGCTAGTCCTTATTTATGAAGGTTTGATAAAGCATGCAAAATAATACTGAATGTTTCGTGTATAATGTATCCACTAATTTAGAAAAGAATCGTGATGCATGAAAGCGCTCTGAATTCAGTGGTCTTAAATTCGCTCATGATATTTTAAATTTAGACTTTCATTAGTTATAATCAATTAATCGGCTTAAAGTCTGCATATAATTAGATACACATCTTCTCCATGTGAAATCCAAAATGTTATCAATCTATTGTAACTCATCCTAGTGACACGATTGATGCCTTGATTTTTTACCTTCATTTACCTGTGGGTATGTACTGGAATCGATTGGCCTAAAGTGACATTTTATAAAATTGAATTCGAAAGGATTCTAAAGATTTTGAATAAACGCGTGCCATTAAATGACATTTAGTACTAGCTTAATTACTGTAGGGAATTTATGTAATATTAATTTATAATTTGTTTTTTATCTGTGATAATTTAATATTGGTATCGATAAAAAAAAACAACGTAAAAATAAAAATAATGTCACGAACTTTGTTTTGACAAGTACATATGAATAAATACGCTTATTCTAAATATTCAACGTATTTTTTTTCCTACTTTCCACTTTATCGCTTTGCAAATACTTCATTGTTAATTAGCTTTTAGGAAAATAAATAAATCAGAAAACTTTTCTACCGGGCTTGGAAACAGAGGAAAAAATTATTTCACTTCTCATGGAATGGCTTAGAAAAGCTTATACATGTTCTTGCCCGAGGCGATTTGTCATCGTTTAAAGAAGTTGGGGGATTCAGTTTAATCAAGGGATGAAGAGTTGCATGCCTTGATCCACTATCTTCTATTCCAGCCTATTTATCCAATTCAGCAACCTTTGCTTTCAGTTCCAAACTCAAACTACAGTAATTTAAGACTGGACAGATAGTTAATTGCATAAAACTATTATATCCATGCTCGATTAAATACGTTTTTTCTGACTTATAAAGTAATTTTTTTCTGACTTATTTTATTCCTTATTCATTATTTATGCATTTTAGTTTTTGTTTTAATTTATTTATTTGCTCGAGTTTAGTTAAATGCGTATATGCAAACAATGCCTCTTGCGCGTTTTAATTATCACTCTTTTACTCCTGTGAGAACTTTCGAATTAGATATATTTTCATCTTCTTTTAATTTATTCGTAAAATACTCGCTGGTATAAACAGCACAGCATTATTAAGAAAGTCTATTCAACAAACACGATTGGTAAAGCTGCATACTTTATAATGACTACCATTAAGTAAAAGTTTACGTAGTAACAAGTTATAACCATGGACGTACCCAGCGGGGGCAGGAGCCCATAGAAGTGAAAACAAATATTAATTTAATAATATTTTTTTTAAGCAAATACTAATTGTAATAACTAATAAATATTTCTAAAAATTTTAGTTTCATTCGCCTATTCCGTTCTGAAATGTCACAACCTGACTTAACTATGGCTTGCTCCCCCCAGGTTTTGATCCTGGGAAAGGCCTTACTAGTTACGTTGGCCTATTGGAAAATATCATTTTAGTTTTACAGTCAAGATTCAGCTATCCGTAAACGTATATTAACCCGACATTTTACCCACTGAGACCCCATAGCTAGAACGTATATGAACGGATATATCCTTAGCTATGAGGTCTTAGCCGGGCTACGAATTTTTAGCAGGAACCCGTGAATCTGAAAAATTTGAGAAATGAAAATTGAAAATCGGTTGGGCCGTTCGCTAAAAAAAAAAAAAAAAACGGTACATATTTTTAATCTCAAATAGTTCTGTTAAATTGGTATTGATGTCCGCACCAGAATCTTAAAAACCTCCTTCGTACCCTCTCAATCTGTCCAAGTTTCGAAACCTCTCACATCTTTTAATATCTTTAATTATAGTAAAAATTCAAGAATCAAAATTGTGATTCGTCACTTCTCCATCACCTTTTTTTTTATGATAACTCATTTGTTAATACCCCATGGTCTGAAAAGTCTCTATATATTAACATGTTTTATACATATGTACGATAAAATTTATGTATGAACTGATTGTTTAAATGTATTCATCTATTTATTTAGTGTATTCACTACTGCTTATCCATATTTAATTATTTGTATTTTTTTTTTCATTTCTATTTTATACATGTGAATTATTTTTACAGTAAAAAGTAGTTAATAGGTTATTTTTATTTAAAAGTTTTTTTGTTTATTTTTTGAAATTTACTTTTTAATAATCTAAAAAATATAACTAGTAAACCAAAAACCTGTTCCGCTACAACCCATCAAGGGTTAAGGGTCCAGTACTTTGTAAGGAAGTACTGTTACTAGACCAACGGTTGTGCAAGGAGGTGATTTAGTCAACTCGACAGCCAGATTATTATCAATTAAGGGTATCCAATTTATGGGGCTGGGTGGACCCCAGGGGAGCCCCAGAATCAACAGGGTTGACTCACGGCTAAAGTGTAAGAGAAAACAATTTCCTGCCCAATAACCTTACAATTTTCGGCGGATTCGAACCCGGGTCCTTGGAGTTAGCAGCATAGTGACTTAGAACAGTACAACAGTGCCACCACGCTAACTAGTAACGCGAACTAGTAAATAGTATGTCAACTCAATGCAGACTTGAAGAAAGTCAACCCAAGGTCTCGAGGCCATCGTCTTTTGAGTCGCCTTGGAGGATTGTTGGGCATCGAAGAGGAAGTATAGTAAAAAAGAAAAAAGTGGATTTGGATGGTTAGAGAATTTATAATGGAAGTAAAGATTTCTGGTTCCAGCCAAATCGGCAATATAAGGAACATTGAGATAATTATAGATGATTTAATTTGTTATAAATTAAGGAACATAATGGATTTTAAATTATATGGTGTTGAAGAGTATTTTTATGTCTGTGTATTTTGTTTATCTCTCTCTTACTCTCACTTAATTATTTTAATAGCGTTCACATATTCATGACCTCGTGCATACAATTTACTTAAAAATTAGCCGTTTCATATCTGTGTGATATTTTTTATTGTTTTATTCAATTTTAAAATTGATGTTGGCACCAAATTCTCGATACAATTTTTTTTTATATTTATTTACACTTACAACTGTACATAAAATACAACAGTAAATTTGAAGTATGATCATAATGGTATGATACAGGCATGTAGAGAAACAACCCATTGGTAAATGGCACTCTAAAAACATCTTTACAATACAAAGTCTTGCGGCCATCTTCTTTTCAGGCACCTCGGAGGATTGTCAGGAATGAAAGAGGAAACGAGGTTCAAAACTAATGGTTTTAGTGGTTAGGGAGTTTATAATAGAAGGATTAATATCTGGTTCGGGCTAGATCGGTTACATAAGGAACATTTAGGTCTTTATGGTTGATTTGATTTCTAATAAAGTAAGGAGCATTGAGGATTTTAAGAAGGATTTTGGTTCATAAGGATTGGATACGGGAGGAATTTAAGGTTTAGTAAAGCCCCAAAGCTCAACTCCGTATGTCCAGATCAGCCTTATTACTGTCATGTCTTTAGGTGGTGGGATTATTTGGAGAGGAATATTTAGTTCTGCTTCAACACATTCAAGGTGAATTGGGTTAAGGATATCGGGATGCGGAATAAAGGTTTTAGAAAAGTGTTGTCCGAAGGTTTGCGATTTTTGTTCGTCAGTTCTGGTCCAGGTTTGGGATTCGGTAAGAAGCAGATGTTAAAATCTTTGAAATTTAGCAGCTGTTTGATGGTTCTCCATTCATGATTTGTTAGTAGTTGTAAGATTTTTTGTAGAAGTTAAGTAAATTTTGAATTTTGGATTTTTACTAACTTCTGCTTCAAGTTTGGTAGTCAATACGTAATACGTTTTGTCAGTTGGATATCTGGTCCTACGCCACTTCGATCTTGCTATGCGTTTTTCACTTATTAAGATACGAATATGCTGTGGCAGGTTAGTTTGTTTATTGTTATTAATTATACTAGTTGAAGTTTTGTCATTTATACTTATTCTTATCGATTCTGTGAGTTTTTCTATAGCTTCGACGATGTCTTGTTTTGTCTTTAGTTGAATGTTCAAGTCTAGTTTGTTTTCCAAGTCGTTTCTAAATTCGTCCCAGTCAGCTCTTCCTATAATCAATGAAGAGGTGGAGGGCTTACACACGAAGCTTGAATGTAAACATGCAGAACTAGACTATGATCAGATGAAAGGTTTTCCAGGGGTTCATCAATGGCTTGAGTGGAGGAAATCTGGGAGGCGATAAATTTGTTAAGGACATCCGGTCATTCTTTTTAGTGATGTAGGCCAATAAGTAGGATTTTTTGGCGAGAGGATAGCATAAGTATTGGAGGCGGAAACTCGGGAAAGGAAGTTACCCCGGGATTTGGTAGTTCGGCATCCCCATAGTTAGTGAGGGGTTCGGAAAAAGGAGTCAAGGAGGTTATATTTTTTTATTAGGACAGTATATAGCTGAAAATGTAACATGGAAAGGACGATTCGAAATGATTACCGAGGCGGATTGGTTTGCATCAGTTGGATTGGAAGGAATAAGCGGATGGGGTAAGGATTTGTGGATAAGGATGCAAGAACCTGCATGGGATGTGTTGTCTGGGTGGTCTGATCTATAAGTGATGTAGTCACGTTTGTAAAATTGTGTCCGTTGAGTAAAATGAGTTTGTTAGTCAGCAATGCCACTCTTCTTGTCATGAAGAAATAAGTCGAGTTCATCACGGTGGTCTTATAGACTATTGGCATTCCATAACAAGACAGTTAGGAAATTAAACGGGATTTCAGATAGGATTCGTGTGAGAAGGTTGATCAAGGGTTTAATGGTCTCTTGAAGATCTTTCAGGAATGAAGTTAGGATAGAGGTTACATCCATTGGATTTTGATAATGAGGACATGGATCAGGTGCTTGTGATGGATAGTTTGAATGACTTGGAGTTCTGAATGGGGGGTGGGCTCTTCGTAATATATGCGGAGCTGGGGTATGAGGAGCAGTGTCGGTTTTTAATTGTAGTTGGGACGAGGAGTTTATCGGAACAGTTGGACGAGATGGAACTGGGATTGAACGTTGTGGCGGTAAGTTTACCTGTAAGAGTAAATAATAATGGGGAGGATTTTCATGACATGGAGGTTGAGGCTTATGATGAGGAGCTTGGGGTTAGAATTCGGAGGGGCCTGACGTCGGGAATGTTGATTCTTGTCGGTATTCTCAGAGTAAGTCCGGCTTTTGTCTTGACGAGATTGATCCAAAGTTTTTGAGGTATAAGGCTGCGATTCGATATCTTGAGCTGATATTTTCTCTAAGTTTGGAAAAATTCCCAAATTTAGGGTTTGAGGCTAGTTTGATCTTGGTCTGTTGATGTCACGAAATGAGATCTCTGTTTCTGGATATTTTTATAAACCTCACAGCCTCTGTAGCTTAATGGATATTCTTTTTCACATAGGTGTGGTTTCGTTACTACAGTGGTTTTAGTTTGTTTAACTGGCTTTTTTGATTTAGCCGCTTCATTGTTCTTTTATTTGGTGGATTGCCCGCTGACTCGAGGGCAGTGTTTCTGTGGCGCTTTTGAAAAGTACGCCTCTTTAAATATTATCGACTACTAGCACCTTCACTAGTACACGATTGTCAATTATAACTCTCTAATTTTAGTTAATAATCAAACACCTCAATTATTTGAGGATATAAAAATGTTCAATTGTTTATAAACTTATCTTTTACGAAGTTTGAGGGTTCTTAACAACAGAAAGAGAAAGTGTGTGTGGGCGTGCGTGCTTGCGTGCTTTTGTGTGAGTGTGTGTTATATAATAATTAGCTATCACTGACCTTAATGAAGTATGGAATTTAAGAAGACTTTATCATCATTTATAAGTTTTTATTCTTTCTTTATTATAATTTCTTTGAGAAAGGATTTATACCTTATTCAAAAGAGAATAAACACTTTTTTATTTCTTTCCGATAGTCATAACTTTTTATAGAAAATCATAGTTTATTATCTTAATGAAATTAGCTTTCACCTAAATGGCATAATAAAAAAGCATATAATATGTAATAAAATAATAACGCTTCGTTGAATTCATTTTGTATAAATTTAATCGTAATAAAAATATTTAAATGTGTTTTTAACAGCACCCAATTAAATTTAGATATATACAGATATTCGAATTTATTTTAAAAGGATTTTAACAGATAGATTTTCAGTAAATAATCACGATTATTGGTCTTCTTAGTTATAAATATACAAAACTAATTAATTAAGTTTGTTAACTAGATTTTTAAATGTTGTGCCGTGCGCGTAACACATGAGATTCACTTACAACCCAACTTTGAGTAGAAATTAATCATGACTCGTTTCAGAACCGAGATATATGTTTCTCTATTACTCCCAATGGAAATACTTTCCGCACCAATTTTTAATATTGGTTAGTGAAAGTAAATAACTGACTGTTATTGTCATAACAACCATGGAGCTATAAAAACATTTATTTCTAAATTTAGTACATTTATGCGTTTTTCGCCGCTCTCCATTACTTTATACGACTTAATAGATATTAATTTATCTAAAGCCATTTGATTTTCAATATAATATAATACGATATATCTATAACAATACTTCTATTTTCGGAAATTCGTTTTCAATCTAGGAAAATAATTCTGTTAGAGCTAATTATTAAATTCTTTCGTGTTTCATATTTATCCATTTTTATTACCATTTACCATGATAGGAGATCAATTATTTCAAATAAATAAAAATATTTAATTGTGTTGAAACTACTGCGTTTGAGTCCTGTCCCAAAATTACAGTTTAAAGACAATTAAATTGTACACTGATGTAACGATTTAAATCGAAATCGTTGGAGTCATTTTCGTATGTAATGTCCATAAAGAAATAATCCAAAATGCTGAACTAATTATATAAAGTAGCACTTCCGGTAAATCAATTTTTAACAGAAAATTGTACTAAGCAAACCGCATAGTTTCTGTTTAATTTATTCTATACATTTAAGAATTGCCACTTCATTTTATATATATAAATTTTATATATATATATATATATTCATTTTTAATACTTTTACTTATTTTTCTATTTAAATAACCCTATGCCGATATGTTTTATTTAAACGTGGCACTATGAAATAAGTTTTACTTATTTGTTTTTTCACTGACCGCACTCCCGAATATTTAAGCTCATAAAAATAATAATATTAAATAAAAGTTTTACACCAACATAAAATTACTCGTTGGCGATTCGTGTCACTAAGGAGGAATGCGATACTGGGAATTGTTAGGATTAATTAGTGCAATAAACGTTGGAGAATGAAAAAGTTAATGATTCGGAATGCACTTGGGAGCGATGACAACTACCCGGGCCCCCTCAATCTAGGCCAAGAGTCAATAGCGGCCTGTCTCATTCTAATTTCTCGTTTCAACCTTTCTCCCTTAATATTTATATAAGAGGGGGGATTCTAACCGTGGGGCCATCAACCCCTAGTGAGCGATTACTTTTATACGCATTTTAAAAAATAAAGAAAAAATACAAAGCGCTCTTTTGTTGCACATAAAACTTGGACGGTCTGTCTACTATAAATTTATCATACTTGTCCATTCAAAGACAAACAATTTTTATTTTATTTTTTTGGAATATTTCTGCAATTAGATGGATCGCCGCACACTGTAACGATCAATGGATAAAAATGTAAATTTTTATTTTTTCATACCTAATTGCATGTAAAACAATTATATTCTACACTTGTTCGCCCCAATCTCGAAAGTTCATCTATCGCAAACTCTCCTCAATATTTATAACAAATTTCTGCATTAGAAAATGTCAAGCACAAATTTTTAAGTTTAATGCAGATTAAATAGTACTTTATATGTTTATTGTCAAATTGTGTTGAAAGAATGAAATTGGCCAATCCTTTTGCCTGTAGGTTGAAATGGTTATATGTATGATTAGATCCTGGAAGGCTTATTGCTTATGGGATCGATATACGGTGACAGTATTCTGTCTTCACCGTAACAAAATGAGACAATGTAGCAGTCTGACAGTGCCATGTCTACACAATGACAGTAAACCTAATCTAATCCAGGAGGGGTAGCCAAAGGGGGGGTCCGAGGGGTTCAGATCCTAACCCACCCCCCTTTAGGACGTGTCCTTTTCGAGTGATCATACAGGAAAGGAAGATTAGTCGCTTCATCAATGCTAAAAATTAAACAATATTATATCAACATTTAACTTATAATAATAATAAATTGACAATTGACAAAAAGAAAAATTGATGTTAGCAAATATATTTACATATTTTATATGAATACTATGAAGACCAATTTACAACACAATAAGGAATAAAATATAGCTCTGATGAATTTGTAAATTAATAATCATAAAATATTCCCTTTAATTGCAAATTTAATTGAAAACGAGATCATGAGTTTTTATTCTTTTGAGAATTATTTTATTTTATTTTCATTATGTGTTTGGTTTTATTTTATTATACTTTGGATATACATTCATATTTTTATTTATACAAATCAAGATAGTATTATCTTTTATTTATATATTTCTTTATTATTATTTTTAATTTATTTTTTGTTAATTTAGTGAGTACTATTGTTGTTATTTACATTTTTTTCTATTTATGTATATGTTGTATGAATTAGTAGTTGCACACTAATACTTAATGCCCTTATTTTGCGATATATTGTATTAATTTTCTTAAATAAAAGAAATATTTTATAATAATATAATTCTTTTGGGTCTTAATGAACAAGAAGTGGAAGGAATAAGGGGATGCCAAGGAGGTTTGGAGGCTACAGGAGAAACGAACAATGATTCTCTCACTTATACTTATATCCGTAACCCATTTCTATATTATTTCCTTCTATTCTGGATTTTCTTTTTAGGTAGTTTGATAAACTAATTTCTATAAATTTTTGAGGATAAAACTTCTAAGGATGAATTTACACTATTTTATATTTTTCTTCATAGTTTTGTAACATTTCAGGACAATTGTCTCATATTCATGCACATTAATAATTCCCACACCTGTCATACTTTCAATTTCACTATTAAAATCATGTCGTCCATATAACATGGTTGGAAATAGTTTATATTCATCTTTGGAAGTTTTTTTAACCTCAAAAATTTATAGAAATTATTTCGTATTTAATTTATGTTGGCTCAGAAAATATTAACTTATATAGTTTTCAATAATGATTTGTTGCATGGTGAATGAATGGGGTATTGTTTAATTGGATAGGATGGAGATATCCCCTCCCCTCATAGCCTCGACGTACACTGTCAACTTTCACGCCAGATCTGGTAGACAGTAGTGCCACGACAGTTAATGCTTTCATAACGGCAACTGGTATATAATTTACACAACAATTACGCTCACTTAACTGATATTTCATCGCTTTATTTTGAGAGTAGAACTATGTCACACTGTTTAATCTTTATGCCTTCTCCTTTTAATAAATATTCATATATATTTATATTATTTCTATCACCGACCGGTGGAGAATACTACTTAAACACTTTTTAATAACTTTGATTTAAGGTTTAGGGAAGATGAGAGTGGGAGGTAATTGTGGGTTAGGAGGGGTTGAAAATCCCACCAGATCTCCCCCTGTGTCAGGTTCTTCTAACAAAAACTCCATCCCTTTCAGGTTTTTCTGAAACTCTTGCCTACCGTCGTACCTAAGTCAGTAAATCACAACCCCCCTTACCTCTCCCCCCTTTACAGTCTATCTTTTAAATATTTCATCTCACCAATATGAAGGGATGGTCAAATACCGAATCTTTACATGAATATTTTTATTCTATAAATAATATAATTTATTTATAAAATATAAAAACATATTTTTATAAATAAGTAAGGTTGCAATATGGAAGCTGCTTGATTAATATGATGGATTAAAGAAGATTTTGCTCCCAACCGATTTGCAATGGAATAAGTTGTTCTCCCAGACAATTGTGCCCCACCAAGTTTTAATTATCTGTATGCAATTTTCAATTTCTAAATTGATATCCAGTCCTTCAATATTCCTTTAAGTTATGTTGTAAATATTACTAGGAACTGTGTAGAGTAGATTGCTATAGTTATGAAATGGTTTTACAATAGGAATCTAAGACACAATATTATTGATCAGACAATCCAACTGACCACAACAATAGTAAAAATTTTTAATTTTTTTAAATCATTCATATACATGATTATAT
>NW_027112258.1:231610-241005 GCF_000696795.3 Halyomorpha halys | reverse complement strand
TAAATGTAATTCTAGTGAGTATGAGTGGATGCATAATTTAACGCTAAGTGGTCGAAACTCTTAAAATATAATAAATATATTGTGTAAATTGGTAATTTATTATATATTATATTCATGTTAGTTTCTCCTCATTCAGACACGTAATTACATCATTTCCCCTAAATAGCGATGCTGGTAATGTATAATCGTATTAGACGTTTGATTGAAAAATACACAACACTGAAGTTTTTTTTTCTGTTTGATTAAAAATAAAATATGCCTAATATAAGAAAATAATTCTATACCGTAAAACTTTTTTTTTATTTTATCAAAAACTTTTATATTTGGTTTTGCTTCATGGATATTACCTAAAAACTGAAAAAATGATCTTTAATATACTTACACACTTAGTTCAGATCATGATGATGTTCATTATAATGATTATATTTTTTTTCTAAATTGAAGCCCCTATAATGTGAATGGGGGATGTATTTGTAATTTTCTTTAATTATTTCTTTTTTTGTTGAATAATAATAATACAAGTTGTCACAATGAAAGGCAATGGACATTATTAGTCTTGTAGGGGTTTATTCGTACTATATTTCCAAGAAAAAAGTGAAAAAAAAAAAGTATAATAAATGATGTAAACGATGATAACAAAAACAGTAAATCTAAAAAATATTAAATCTATAAACCTAAGTAAAACAAAACATAATAATACTAATTAAATAATATCATATTAATTCCAAGAGATCCCAGTGCTTCTCTTTCAGCCGTATTACCTGTGGTACTGGAAGCCAATGAAGGCTGAGTGAGGACTAAAATGAAAAAGTTGGACATTGCCTGAATTCCAGTCGAATATTTACAAACGATCTCGGGACCACTGCTTTTTCGATCTTTGAGGAGGATAAAATATAATAACTGTTATTCCCTATCAACAGCTTTTATAAGAAATAAAATTAGAATAAATACAGAATATAGGTTTTATCTCTTAAAAATTTTGATCACTCCATTAAAATTGAAATAAACATTAAAAAAAAATTAAAATAATCGCAAATAAATGAAGAGCTTTTAACTTCAAATAGGAGCTTCTATTATCAAGGAACGCAATTCATTTGTCGCATTCTACAAAAACAGACCCGATCCTAGCGCACCTATTCACTTGCCAGGCGTGAACTTTTTTCAAGGAAAGCTTACAACAGCTTTTAGAATGGGGGGGGGGGGAGTTCATCATACACGAGGGAGTTCAGCTTGGTCTGAATCGATGGAACGATCAAACCGAGAATTGAGTCGGAACAAGAGGACGCCCGCATAATGAATATGTAAAGATTCAGAGGGGCACTCGTCAAAATTGGGTGGTCTCTCGACCTGACAAATGGTTCTATGTGGTTAAGATGAATCAAATCTTCGATGGAATCCTTTTTGTTGCTACTATGTGTAAAGAATTATGTTAGGCGAAAATGAACTAATTTAATTATTTAATATTGTTATTGTATTATAATCTATTCAATAATTTCCTACTTTTTTGTTTTTGGTTCTTGATTTATTTACTAAGATTAGTATTTTAAATTTCATTCGGTTCTGTCAACTTCTAGGACCTCCAAGAAACTTTTTAAGGAAATGATCAGGGCTGCAGTAAGGAAGAAACAAAAAATAGTTCTCAACATTGCTATTTGACGTTTCGACCCACAATGTAGTTCTGAGGTCAGTGAGCTCGTTTTGAAGTTACCGTTGATTTTGTAATTTTCGAAGGAAACTAAAATTTGAGACCAGCTGTGACGAAAATTATGAACAAAAAATAATTTTTCTGTTTCTAAAAAGTTTGTATTTTTTAGTTTCTCGAGGCGGGAATAACAAAAATTCGTGCAGTCTCAGCATTTCCCGTTCGAATCAGATGATTCTACTTTTCTCCTTCATTAATTCACAAAATTCATTAATGTGTTGTAATATTGATTACAATAAAAACTGTTTATTTCTTTAAAATAAACAAAATTTAAGGTGCTTCAGGAGAAGATTTTTAGAAAAATGCGTGAGATTATTTCAATGCAAATAAGAGCTAGCTTATATTAAAGATCATTGAATGGCACGTTGATACACCGAGTAAATTCAGAGTCGTTTTCAAAAAATGAAAAGAATATGATAAATGTGTTTTATATAGTCTTCTGGTCATTGGATTTTATAGAAGAACTTGCTGCCACATCCCCTGGTGTATTCCCGCCTTAAATATGTAATTTCAGCTTCATAAGACTTTTTGTTTTTGAGCTGTTCACAGACACACACAGGCCATTTTGCGCGAGGTTTTTGGACTCGGGGGGGCCTCAAAACCCCATATTTTCGTCGAAATCTTGAATTTTAAATTTTTCACGAAACAGTTTCCCATGCTATATATTTCATTTATAGGTAAGAGAAAGTAAAATTGATATCTTAAACTTATGACCGGCTATGAATGTACTCCAGGCAAGATCTGTATCAATAATTCGCTTGGGATTATCAATACTTCAAACTAAAGAAATTTAGGGTCAAGGTTACGCCTCTTTGAAAAATAATTATTTATAAAGGTCAAAAACGATTTTATTTAAAAACTAAAAGCAGTCTTTGCGAAGGCTGACAATATTAAATAATGATCCAATTATGAAGTATCAAAGTCGTCTTTGTTCGTTTGTGCAGAGAAAGTTTTCTGGCGGGCGGCTTGTTAATACTACAGGCTCCCGCATCCCCCCCCCCTACTTCAATTTAAAGAGTGCTCAGTTACAGGGGAATTATAAAAGGCCCCATACGAAATGAAGTGATCCTCTTCGCTTCAAACGAAGTATTAACCCAAGTCACCCCTTCTAATGTCAAGGGACACTTTTTCCTTTTCCAGATTTCTCTAATTTAGGTCGGCTACAAAAAGATTGGCGGTGGATCGTATGTGGGCATTAAAGTTGGAACTCAATGAAAGCAATGAAAGCTGGGTTACTAATCCATCATGTTTTGTCGCCTACACTTTTTCTTTTTTATTTCCCTAATTAGCCTCGGCAATAAAAGAAAGTGGAAAGGTCGACAATTTCCTGGGGCCATTCCCGTCCGCTTGTAATGCACTCCCTTCCCTACATTTTATCCTTTCCTCTTTTTTTTTTCTTTTCTTTTTGTTTTTTAACCCTTTTATCTTATTTCTTATTTATTCCTTCTTCCATAAAAGGGAATAAAAAACGAAAAGAAAGAACAAACAAAATGTCCTTTTGCATTTGACATTTTCTTATCAGATAGGAGTGTATTAACTCAAAGACTACAATATGTTCTTCATTAAAACCTTTGATTACAAAGTAGAAAAATCCCTGAAGATGGGCCGAAGATCCACAACGTTGTGAATGATTAAATTATACATAACATAAAAAGTGTGGTTAGAAGTGTGAAGGTGATTATACCATTTGAGATAAAAAATCAGAAAATAACATAAATATGTTACCTTCGAAAAAGAAAATGTTTTAACAAAGGAAAAAATGGCAGCATACCATTTAAATTGGAAATAAAACCATCGTACAGTACTTAATTTTCTATTAATCATTTTACTACTATTATAATGTTATATAAATAAAAAATAAAGTAAATTTGTACAGGTACAAGTCATAAAGGGTCAATCGTGCAGTACAGGAATTACTGTCGTTAGACCAATGGTTGTGCAAGGAGGTGATTCGGTCAGAATCAGGTTCAAGAGCCTGATTTTTCCCCAATTAAGGGTACCCACATTTTGAGGCAGAGTGGCTCCCGCACACACAGGGTTGACCCACAGCTACAGTAACAGGATAAATAATTATCTGTCAGGACCTGAATCGAAGCCGGGTCCTAGAGATTAGTAGCACAGTGCCTTACTACTAAGCCATACTCCTCCCTATAACACTATATACCAATAATACTTTTTCAAGAAAGAATTTAACCATTTTTCGCTTCTTAAAATCTTTTTTAGAAATACCAGCTCATTTTCAATCAGCAGTAATATATAATTCACTTATTACAATTACCTATGCTAGCAAATGAATTAATTCTTAACAAACAACAGATATATAAAACACATCAAAATTTCTAGAATGCACATCTGAATTTTTCAGTCATTAAAAAATTACCAAATTTTAGTAAAACTAATTCACAACCTTATTTCAATTTGTTTCTACCCTTCACCATCCCACTTTCCAAATATTTCATTTCAATAACTTATTAAATTTAAAAAAAAATGAATAATGTACATATACAAAATAGAATGGATTTAAATTTAATAGCAAATCTACATTAGAAGGTCTCGGGGCCATCTTCTTTTCTGGCACCTCGGAGGATTATTAGGAATAGAAAATGAAGCAAGGTTAGCAACTTGTAGATTTGGATGGTAAGATAGTTTAGAATGGAAGATACTGTATCTGTTTTGGGCTAGAATAAGGCAACTTCAAATTTGATTTCCTTTAGGAGTCTGAAGTTTAAGCTCATTATAGAACAGATCCGCCAGATGCCAGAGTTGCACAGGAATCATTGCATGTAGAATCTAATGACATGTTTCAGTTGCACTATAATTACACTAACATTCGACCATTCCAAAACATAAACAATTAGTCGTTTTGATGAATAGTGCCACTGAAGGATTTGTGAAAAACAATTGCAATTACTGTAATTGTCTAAAGCAATAGTAATTATTCTATATAATTTATGTTATTGTAATTGGCATTCACAATCAAAATTGTTTCTTGATGCTAAGTAATTACAATTACAATAACATCTTAAACCTTTGTGATTGCGATTAAAATTACAGTCAAATGTAATTTAACTCATATGTTAATAAATCTTACGCCAGCGCGCAATCTTAACACTGGGTATCTTTTTTATATTTTGAAACCATTGTAAAAAGGGTTTTTACCGTTTTGTTATGGTGTATTTGTAATTACAATTATTTGGAATTTTTTTTAAAAAATAGCAATTACATAAGGATGTAATTGAGAATTGCAACTATTTTGGCTCAGCTTGTAATTGTAATTGGGAAACCAAAATTACAATATTAGTAGTTTATCCAGTAATTGCAATTATTTGTAAATGTAATTGCTTTTTTGCAATCATTTAAAGTGTAATTTCTTTTTTGCAATTATTTATAAATGTAATTGCTTTTTTGCAATTATTAATTACAATAATTGGTAAGTAATTGAAGATATTTTTGGTCCAACTCTGTCAGATGCTTAGTGAGTCAGACGAAATATCCTTTTAAGAATGTCAGATCGCTTTCTCTGAAAAAGGATGTGACTGACAGTGTCAGAAACGCGATATGTACGTACTTCCTTTTAAATGCACTAAATAATATTTATCTAACTCGCGCTGTGTCGTGTTGGATAATGCAAAACCCATCTTGAGCCAACTAAATACCATTAAATGCTTTAGAAGTAAGATGAAAAGATTAAGCTGTTGAGATAAGTATATGTTTAACTGTTTATGAGTAATGCAGGATCTCTACAATCTGCATGCAATGTCTGCATTAGTCCCATTTTGCGGTTTTTAGTTCTGACGATACCTCAATTGGCGAAACGATGGCTTGTTTGTTATCAGCGGCTATTTCGAGATATTAACTGCTTTGTTAGCAGTCTTCCAATAATGACCTAGTTCAACACTTTTATTATTCGAATGAATAATTAATTCGAAGGAGGGATATAATTTGAATATCATTGACTAAAACGCAATTATAATTATTCTCCGACCAAAATTAACAAACTCTCTAAGAAAACTTAAATTGTTGAATTGTATCTGGACAGTCTGTAGCTCACGGAGTTGAGGCGTAGATCTTTCCAACTTCGGAATTGCAGCGGCGCGGTTCGAATACGACCTGGGTGGCGTCCCACTAAATGAAAACTTGACTCCCCCCCGCCCCCATCAGGGTTAGAATACGGTGGTATCCTGTACATAACCATCCAGTATATCAGTTTGGCGAATGATCTGGAATGGGCTCATAAAAAAGAAATGTATCATTTTCAATTGCTGAAATATCGATTGACAAAAAAACAAAAACAATTGCTATAAGGATTGTACGATACTGTTCTAAATGGTAAAAACATGTTAGGCCATCAGGACCAAATGTTATACAACGTTTATCGTTCAATAAATTGTATTTTGTGTTCCTCGTTTTTTATAGTTAATCTATTATTAGAAACGGCTTGACAATTATCAGGCCATAACCCCAAATAAAATGATTCATTATTTTAATTGATTACAATTCAAAATTTGATTTATTTCAATTTACATTTTATTACTTTTCCTTCTCCATTTTATTTAATTACATTACTGTCAAAGTGAGTAATTCTACACCAGATTTTGAACTTTTTTTTTTAATTTGGATTTTTTCTTTTCTGCAGGTTTCAGAACAGAAATTTGTACCTCTGTTTTCTAAGGATTTAAATGAAAGAAAAATCCATTAGTTCAGGCTGTATTGACGATTTGTTATATTTTATTTTTCACCAAAAAGAGGAGTAAAGTTTATAGATACGCTAGAAGAATTTACATCACTTACAATAATTAATTATGAAAACTTTGGAATCAATAGTTGATGTAATTTAAGGTTGGTTTTTAATAAGCAAGATTCCTTAGTTTTTTGTACATTTAACTTTTTAATAGTTCATACTCTTCCTTACTCAACATACAATACCATTTACCTCTCCAATAACCGTTACCACTCCGTATGGAATACCATTTGCCACTCCATATACAATACTCGTTACCGCTACATATACAATAACCTTTACCACTCCATATATTGTTTTAAGGGATTAGTAGCATAGAAAATATCTTAATATAGACGTTGAACATTTTTCTTCTATAGTACAGTAAAATAATTTATTAATAAAACTGAACTTTGAACTTTTATTTTTCACCCTTAGCCTTTGTTTTTTTTTATTATGCTATTATATAGTTCATTCATTCGCCTATGTTTATTTACAATGTATATACTTTACTTTATTATTACATAATTTAGATTATACCTATTTAATTTAACTTTTATTTTTATTTTATTTTTTAATTTAATATGTACATATTGTATGAATGAATATGCACAGCCTTAATACTTATTTCCCCTGAGTGTTGCAGAATGTATTATATCAATAAAGATTTTTTTTTTGGTTTTTTTAATCTTTGCCTAGTAATTTTACAGTTTTTCGTAAAAAAATATAGAAAAATTTTCTAATAATTTAAATTTGAGTACCTTTAGAATTTGCTATAGACGGCTATCGAGTTAAAGTGCTCTGAACTTAGTGATATCGGATTTGAATTGAATTGTCTCTCTTGAATCGTACATAGTAATGTTTCTCCGAACTGATGGTCACCTGTGAACCGTGTGGAACACCATAGTGTATAGTGCTCTACCGTATAAGTGGATATAGGATCGATCCCAATGATGAAGTTGATGTGTTTACTCAACAAACTTGGAGTTGTTGCAGTATAATCAATGTTTAACACTACACCCGCCAAATTAGTGACAGGAACTTGGACGGACATCATGCCCGCTCATCCGTGTAACCTATTCAACTCGATATAACTAAATATACACACGATTTTATAAAAATTCTATTACGAATTATGAGGCACTGGCTACCAATTTAATTTTTTTAATATGTTTTCAACATAATGTACATTTTTATTTTAACCTTTTATTTGTGGTTTATCGTTGGACCATATTCCTGAACTTATTCAAAATCTATCAAATAATAAAATTCCTCATACAAAACAATAATAATAAAGGCCGCGGGTTCTACGCCGATACAACCGATCGCTGTCTGCATTCAGCTGTTCAGCACAATTCACATTGGATTCAGTTTTGCCACCATTCTTCGTCCTACGTTTCGGTCTACTCCTCTGACGTAATCAATTGGATCAATGTTTATTGACTTTTTAGGGTCCCATTCGTTACTGAGCCCCTACGAATTTACAATTCCATTTTATTTGGGGCAATGCTATCATCTGAATTTACCATGTACAGTTTTAGTAATTCAGCGTTGTGTAACCTTCTAAATTTTACGGTTTACTCTTCCTGTCTAATATTTTATGCAATACTTTATTTTCGAAAACCTTAAGGCGCTGCTCCCTCGTTAATGTAATAGGTCACATTTCACATCCGCAAAGAACAGTCGGAAGGATGATGGTTAATACTAACTTTTAAGTGTCTAGATAAAAGGTATGAGTTAAGCAATTTGGAAATCGAAAAATAAGTAGAATTTCTTACCTCCTCACATACAATAAGAATAATAAATATTATTATTATTATTATGTTATATTGGAAAGCCAAAACATTTAAAATACTTAATAACTAAAATATAAATGTCTTAATAAATAATTGAGAGTCTAGAAAAACGCATAAATGAAATGAACTAACAAATAAATGTTTTCGTGTTTCCATAATTTTATGACAATAATCGGTTTTCACTTTCACTAAATTTATATATGAAAGGTTTTTTAAAAGCCTTTTTCTATAAAAAGGTTTCAAGATGGTTTTAATTATACGGATTCGTTAGGATTATTCCACCACCTTCTATAGTTATTAAAGCAAATTTGATTGGAATTAATCTAGAATTTTAGTTTGTAAATACTATTAATTTGCATAATGTATGTTCATACCATTCATGTATTATTTAAATATAATGTATTAGTATTTTGTAATATAAATTGATTCTATTATTTTACGTTTGTAATTATTATCTACTCTTTTTATTATTTTAGGTTTTTCAATGTCAAAAATATGTTTAAAATTAGTACTATGGGTGGATAAACCTATTGACAAATATATTTTTATTTTCTGAGTTACTCAGTTGTACTCTAATTCTTTTTTTTATTTTAATTTTGTTTGGTTTGTCCACCTCAATTCCCTCAGCTACTCACCGCCCGTAGCACAGTGAGGTCTTAGCAATCACAGAACTGCAGTGAACTTTAGAGTGTCTACTTTTATTTCTAAAAAAAAAAAAAATACTTGCCAATATAAATAATTGTAGGATTAATAGATTTTTTACAATTTAACTAACAAATAACATTAGTTTTATCTACTACGTTGATTTTATATTAACTGTTGGTATATAAATTTTTAAATTTATTAATCAGTTTTTCCAAATTTAAAATTTTAACATTAATGTCTTTTAAACGTATTTATAACATTTTCTTCCTATCAATATGTGTAAGACTATAGAATCCATTTACATTTTAATTTTAAAATTTTAATCCAATTAGCCAATTTTAATCGGTGTACAGGGAGAAATATAGTTGATGTTTATAGATTCTTTATTAACTGTGTGCTATAATATGGTCTTTACGTTGATTATTATCTCATGAATATATATATATATATATATAAGTTAAGTATTGGTGAAAGCAAAATGTAAAAACAGAGAAGAAGGAATAAGATCTAACTCGCTTGAACTGCTGTAAAA
>NW_027112258.1:223532-226244 GCF_000696795.3 Halyomorpha halys | reverse complement strand
GTTTCATTTTTTTTGGCATCTTACAATTCATCTTTGGGTAAATACATTTTACGTATTCAGGGTCACATATAAAAAAATGTCACTGTTTCATCTAAAGCTTAATTAAGATTCCATCTAATGATTAGGTCAAATTAATTAAGTTTACTTCAAGAGCACAAGTAGAAGAAAATTTAGGAAGAAAGAAAGAATTCTTGCGGTTAGCCGTAGAGGGCTCACTAATGGACGTCTTGAACCATCCCCTCTCTGCAAATGTTACTTAGCAAAGGCACTATTGCCAATTTCATTTTTATTAATTAATAATTATTTCGCAATAATTACAAACAAATAATGAGAGCAAAAGCATAATAATTTGGCGCAGTGACCCCATCATACAAATCTCATTCATCGCTATTCCTTGAATTAAAATTATTCCTTTCATTTCGACGGTCTACATTTCGATAGGACATAGTTTTAAACGATACTTCTTCCCTCTTGCTAAATCAGTTAAATACTTAAGAGTTACGTTTGACAGAAAACTGTTATTCAACTATCACTTCAATTCAAAATTAGAAAACACTGATAGATTATTGAAAGTAAAACACTCTGTTTCCTATTCATCTCTCTTCTCTCAGTCTGCTGTAGTTCCTCAAGGTATTATCATCGGCCCCATCCTCTACACAGACTATGCAGCTGGCATACTAACCAATTCTAACACTATTCTCACCAAGTATGCCGATGGCACATGAGTGTTCGCAGTTAATAATAACCCTTCAATTGCATACAAAACTCTCCAATCCCATAGCACAACCCTCGAAGAATGGTGTCGAAATTGGAGGATTAAAATAAATAAAAACAAATCCCATAAAATCTAAACCTAATCTTTACACAACGTCGTAAATCTGCCGGCTACCCTATAGTATTCTTTAACATTGTTGTCTTACTCCTGTAGAACAGATCCACAACCTTGGACTACATCTGGACAAACGAATAGCTCGGAATGCTCACACAAAATTAAAAAGACAGTAAACTGCACTCCAAAAGCCGAGACCACCCCATCTCTACTGAATGCGTATGTTTTTGATATCTTTTCTTTGTTCACTTCAAGAAACTTTAAGACAATTTTTTAAAGGAATAGATAAATAAAAATTTTTGTTCAAAATTTTCGCCTTTTCACGACTTCGGATTTTTTTAAACAGGAGTGCACCAATTTTGTGGTGAAGGTTTGGATGAAAATGAAAGTTGTGTGATGCTTGCACCGCACCAGAATGTTTACAAGGATATCAATATTTTAACGACGCAATACAGCCGACATGACGTCATTCCTTCCATTTACTGCTAACTTTGTATTATCTTTATCTTCGTAGATTTGTTCTTCTCTGTCCATAGTTTAATTAATATTGGAAGTAATCCGTTATTTATATATTATGTACAGTACATAATGTAAGCATGCTTAGTAGCTTTATACTACTAATCTACTTTTTACGTCGAAAGATAAGATTAAAAGAAGCTATAGAGAACTTTAGATGAATAAGAACATTAGATGTTAATTTATAGTATTATTGTACTTATATTTTTTTTTTACAATAATTACTTTTATAATTAATACTCATTATAAACTATTGATATTAATATAATTGATATTATTCACCTGTGCTTCAAATTTCAACTAAATTTTATTTTCTTAAAATAAAATAATTATTAAAATTTGTTTGGTCTACATTAGCGACTTGTCACACAGCGTGTCGTAATTTCTTTACCTAATAATAAATTACATGCAGAATCCGGTGAGTACTTGACTCTTGTGGTCGCCTTGGTGTAGGGTAACATTTCAATGTAAACTGTATGATCCGAAAGACCAACTCACTCAACCTCACTTGACAAACCCACCGCAAGTAATAGGCAGGGACTTTGCCCTTGTATCAAGTTGCTAAGTACACGGAACGGTTCATCAAGCAATTAGAAAGCTCCGTTGGCGAGCCTTTGTGGCCTGGACACCTTTGGACGTCCCGGGGAATGTTGATCAGCAATTAGCAATTAAGGTTCCCTCTCCACGTACAGCTCAGCTAATTTGTCGCATTTAGTGAGCGATTTGACGGCCGGGCTCTTTTTCGGCAGGATTTAGGTGAGCCATACTCTTGCACCGCTGAGGGCGCACAAATCGAATCCTTGGTCTGTAGAAAAAGAAGACAATTTTTCATTAGTAACTAAAGAGAGGTGAAGATAAAAAAAGATGTAGAAATTGTTATCCGTATGTTCACCCTCATTTACAGAACATTAATTTAAGTTCTTAAACATTGGTTTTTTAAATAAATTATAGAAACTAATGTACATTATATAATGATAAAAAATTGTTGTAATATCATTTCTGATTTTTTTTTTTAAACGATCTCCAGGATTTGTTCTTATTTTAATCAGTTTTATTTTGTTTATAACTTTTTTCTACCGGAGAAATTGGGAATTTCTGATGCTTTAAACTTTGCAATAGTTGCCAAAACAAAAAAAAAAAAACATTTAAATCGGTCCAGTATTTCTAAAGTTTATTGTGGACAAATATTCGAACCTTTCCCTTTATGTATAATAAACAATTAATACATTTCTCTAAGCCTCCTTGATAATTACATGCATATCATTCATATTATGTCATATTTGTAATCAGTCTTAATTTTACACTGAGACATTCTGTTTAAACCTTTTGTAGTATTACTTAACTGAATTTCTGTCTTATATAATATA
>NW_027112258.1:205935-223427 GCF_000696795.3 Halyomorpha halys | reverse complement strand
AGTGTTGAGACCAGGTCCATTCCTATTCCATAGGTAATCTTGAAAATAGGGATATTAAGTATTAATATCTACTAATTATAAATAGGTTTTTGCCTGAAAATCTGGGTAGTCGTAGATCCTGAGAAATAGTGGTTCATCATTAAAACTATTGCCACCTGTCAACACACAGGAATCCAATCAGAAGGAAGAAAGTATATGATGACCTACGACAAAAGGGTGAATGGCCTCACGGATCTACTAAATCGGAAAAACTTAGAGCATGTCAACCTTGAGAGGGAAAAAGGGCACTTCGACGAGAGGAAGAATGGTCAAATCAGATCTTGGACATCGCTGCTAAGAAGTCACCACCTAACATGCATCATCACTGACAATTTTCCATCGACCCAGTTATGGGGTATTCAATTATGAAGTGTACATATTTTATGGCATAACCGTCTATCTGAATCATTTTATTAGATTATATTATTAATGGCTATATAAAATGTAAATGAATACTTCGTCCCTTTGTTTAGCTTTGAGGATTATATTACCCAAAACCATTCCCTAATATATTATATATTCAATGGTAATAATATTTTATAAAGATGTCTAATTGGTAACAGATAAAAACGTAATGGCTTTGGGAAAGTAATCCAATTAGAATAGTTCTGTAGGACTCAATTAATAAAAAGAATTTTAGATATTTTTTTCTGTTGCTATCATCCCCTACACAATAGGTAAGAAACATAGCATAATATTAACGTATTAAGTAAATAATTTTACATAAAACAATAAAGTTATAGTTTGTAAGATATTGAGCATGGAATACAAATTTAACAAAAAATTTAGAGTTCCTTTCAAATAAAATTAAAAAGCTTCCGTTCATCAGCAGAGGTCCCAAATTAAGATTTACAATGTCTATCCAAAACTAAACATCAAATCGAAAAATCAGAACTACTCAACATTTTGTGTTTATTTGCCTCGTATCTTCAACTATCGATACTGCTATTAACGATTTTATTTTTTCATCTTTCCCTAAAATCCTTTCATTAGTGAATGAATATTTTCTATTAGTAATAGCTATTTATGCGATAGCGTTTTATTTGTCCTACGATCACGGTAGAGGACTTAGTTTTATTCCCAATTCGGTCAACAGTCACTTATTCAGATTGAAAGTCCAATCCAAGTAGGATCTGCTGAGAGGAAGCATTGAGTTTTACGATGCTCAGTTCACTACAGCGTCATTGTCGATTGGTTTGTTTGATCCACTGGATCCGAATCCTTTCGTCCCCATCTCACAGTTATATATCTTATAACATTTCTAAACTATCTTAGACGAAAACGGTATGAATCATTTGAATACATGATGATGGTATGCGTTACCCGGGCTAAGGTACGTTAGTTAGTTATTTAGGTCCATTATTAGGATTTGAAACGCAGTAAATGTACAATTAAATCAGCTCAGTATATACTAGATTTATTATAGCTAATTTTTGGCCCTATAGCAATGAATATTAAATGACAAAAGTCTAAAACATGTTACTTTTTTTTTGTAAGATGTGCCACTACGCAGGGATATGTAATTAATTGTAGTTAGATGGCCCGGGTGGCGGTGAACAAAGGCAGACTTACCACTCTTTTCACCCTTCAATTTTACCATGTGTATCACTGCTTCTATTAATTATTTTACTAAGTATTATTCCAATAGTACATTTTCAATTATGTAACTCATTACTGTAGTTGTTATTAATTATTATCATATTTTCATAAACTTTTAGTTCACTCCATTGCCTATATAGTCAATGGAGTGAACTATCAGGTTAAACTGACAAGAAGTATACATGGTGCCTCTACGACGATTTTATATTATTCAATTTGGATCAAAATCGTTGATGCACACCTCAACTCGACCAAATTTAAAAAAAAATCGTTGAGGACACCATTAACTCTCTTTTTCAGTATAACTAGCTGGAAAGAGCTAATCAGATTATTAACAATTGCCTCAATATTATTTGGCTTGGTTAATAAGTTCGCATGTCAATATCAAATACAGATTTAGTTGATTTTTATTTTTGAACGATTTTGTTCCGATTTTCACGTTTATATCAATAATAGTACAAGCCTTAAAATATTAATTGACGGTAGATAGGAAACTAGCCTTCTTCATCTATGTACATATATATGTATATATTTTTAATTTGACTGTCATGTTTGTCGGTAAAATCATGTAATTGGGATCAGATATAATTTTCTCCTTCATTTAATTGCTCTATCTCCATGAACTCTGGAGTGATGTAAAGCGTTCTAAACGCCTATACTACATTCTCCTTTTTTTCAAGAACCCTTCACGTTGCACGATATCAATTACAATGGTTGTAATTCATCTTTTTTCTTTTTGTTCACAATTCATCGTACCTTAGCACATGCCTTGATTTTTATTAATTATATTTTTAGACCTACAGGCAGAGACAAGTCTTGTTATTATTGTTATGTTGGTCGATGTAAGAAATGTCACAATCTCGCAAGAGATTACACACACAAAAAAGGCAATCCTTCCCCGCCGGACCCGCCCCGCTAAGACCCCGGGGAGCGACGATCCTACATCACTTTTGAAATATTAGCTTAAAACGGGAAGAGGAAGCTTTAAGATAGTTAAATCGAGCAATATTTAAAACGAAAAACTTAAATAGGTCTGAAATTGAAAAACCTAAAAAAAAAGTTAGTTAAATATTCAGAGTTGAAGAATGTTTGTTTATTTTAAGCAAAATAAATTTATAAAAATAATAGAGGAAATTGTTACTAGTTACAATTAAATTTAATAAAAGAAATTTGAGAATTAGAATAAATACCAGATTGAAACAAAAATGAAATTTAAATTTTAAAAAAATATATTAATTTTAAAACAAGGCAGACCTGTGTGAGTGGTAGGTTATAAATGGTTTGTTATATGGTGTGGTGTTTTATACTGTTGATAATCTTATAGAAAAAATAAATGTTAATGGTTTTAAATTTTAAATAAAGAGGTAACTAGACTTAAGCTTAGTAAGCTTATTAATAATAAATATGATTTTTTAATCATTGACTGTTGGAATAGGTTTGAACTTTAAATAAAGAAAATGACCTGGGCAGAATAGCCTGCAAATAGAAATTGTAAATTAATGTGAGAAGGATTTTTATATTGAAGGTATGTTATATTATATAGTGAATAATGATGTTGTTGTAAATGTTTAAAAATGAAGATGTAATATAAGCTGTTAAATATTTAGATGTCCCTGAAGATGGCTGGAAAGGCCGAAACGTTGGACTAATGAATAAATAAAGTGTTGAGACGGATTTGGATATAAAATTGATTTATTTAATAAATATTACCTTGTCTCAAAAAATTTTTGAAATAATATACAAAAAAAAAGTTAGTTAACTATTCGGAGTTGAAGAATGTTCTAACAATTATCGACCCAATGACTTGCTATAAATAAAATAAACGAGTTAAAATGTGCACTGTATACACATTATTTTTTTTTTATGATTTCGCAGGTATAAAACGTGTACACAAAATTTGCAAACATAGAAATGAATACGTTTAATTTTTACTAAATGCTAAAATTGTTTTTAATTTCGTTCATTTAGGTTTCGACATACTGGCAACTTTATTAAATGATGATAGTCCTCATATTCCGGAAATATTTGATTACCTTATGAAAGCAAATATGTACCAACACATATATATAGACACACACACACAAACACATATAAATATTTATACATTTTTGTCCCATCAATTAATTTCACCTACCGTTATTATCAAATAAAACATATATATTTTTTTCTGTTCCTTTTAATTATCAATTTTATTTTATTTATATATATATTTCTTAATATAAACTATTGCTATTAAATCAGTTTTTATATTCTAGTATAGGTATGATGATATTAGGAATGTTTCCGAGAGGTCAGTAAATATGCATAGACAAACACCTTCCCTGTGAATTGCCTTATATTATATTTTAAAAAATAATGGTTTCGTCGAAATTTAAACCACTGATGGTGCACTGATCAACGATAAGAAACAGATTTGTTTTCATTGCAATTCAATATATTTTTTGTATGCCACATAAAAATAAATACATCGAAAATATATACTTATTTAAAGTTACTTAACAAAAGCTTTTTGGAACTAAATAAATCATAGATGTAACAATTTTTTATTTTAATTTATTTACAAAACGAAATTTATCGAATAATTAAATCATATGTTTTATTTTATTTAAACTTTTCTCTCATTTATTGCTCTAAATAAACGGAGTCTTGATTTTCCACCTCATAACTGGTCTGCTCAATGCTCACCTTCACAAGAAATTAAAAATTGACCCCAACCCTTTCTGTGAATGTGGAAGAAGCTAATAAACCAAAGAACATATTCTCCAAACATGGAGGATCAATGGAATCAAAGATGGTCTCAACTTACGACTTAGTGCCTGGAGGTTCTCAGGAGTATCGACAAATTGATTATGCGGTTTCCAAGCTTGAATGTGAAGATCCCAGAAGAAGAATGCTTCCAAAAAATAAATGCATTTTAGATATAGCAATAGTTTAAAATAGAACAAGGGGATATGATGGTATGATGGAAATATGATGCCAGGGAATCGCTCAAAGGAAACCTGTGTATAGAAAGTAAGGCACACTTCTCCGGGCTATTCTAATTAGAATACTGTATTCTAATTACAATTACTTATTCTATACTGTAAATTGAATTTTACAAGCTTGTATCGAGTTGGTATTGAAAGTGATAGGAACTGACGTTTCTTAGAATCCAGTGGGTATTAAAATTTAAATTGTTTTTCCCAGACTTCCTGAGCCAAACCCCAACAGTTTAAAATACAATCCGAACCAATCTAACAAGTTTCGATTATGAACTTTTTTAAAAAAGGTATAGGAGTTTATTTCCCGACTCTGGTCCGTTGTGAGGTTTAATAACAAGACGCTGAAGGAGGAAAAGGGGGGTGAACTCAGGAAAAACATATATCTGAGCCCCCCGCGCTTTCCCAACTGTCATTATCTTGCTTTTTCTACCTCCAGCGTCCGACAACTGTTGCCTCCTTAAACGATACAAGTAATTAGGATTTCGGAACCTTCCTAATTCCTCCATTCCATTCCAACTTATTATTTAGAAATCCTATCTCATTTTACTATGTTCGTTTTTATTAGGGCTTGTATTCTACCCAGCGTAATAAAACTTTCAAATTTTTACCATTTCAACGGTAATATCCTGTTGTGATGTAAAAAATGTAGTAGTTCCTTCTATTTTTGAGAATATTGTTTGTTTTTGCCAGTAAAAGTTTAATCTTTTACAGAACTGACGTTACATCAGAAACCAGAAATTTTCTTAAAAGGACATTAGGTGTTGTTGTTCCCAAGTTTAGATATATATGCACGCGCGCGCACACACACACACTTGGCGAAGCGGCAGAAGTGTGGACTTGGACGGAGGAGTTCCTTTTCGAGCTACGAGACTTGGATGATCTCACCACCAAAGAGGAGGTTGTGGAGGCCGTAAATCCTCTCATGGGAGAAGAGTCAATGCCCAAACAAACATTTACCAAACAGTACGGGAACAGCACATCGACGTTGCTATACTCTGCGAACAATAATAAAATCTAGATGGAAACTCGTGGGTATCCGATGCCAGCGGTAAAGCTGCTATTTGGGCCTGTAATTCCCAAGCTATCTAGGAAGTGAATGCTACATCGCACTCCGGCTTTGTATGGGCGAAGATCAACGACGTATACTTCTTTAGTTGTTACGCCTATCCCAGTATCACAATTGTAGACTTTGATAATTTGTTAGATCGCATTGCCTTAGAGGTTAGTTGCCATAATCCAGCTATCATAGCTGGTGATTTCAATGCATGGGCAACGGAATGGGGAAGTAGAATAACAAATCGACGGGGTGAAGTCCTCCTGGAAGCTTTCGCACAACTAAGTGATATGATCCTTATGAACACCGGAACAAACCCGACGTTCACTAGAGCAGGAAGATCATCTATCATCGATTTGACGTTGGTAAAATTTGACAGTGGTCGCCTGCATCGGATCGTAACTTGAAAGGTTTGTGGATTTTATACAAACAGTGATCACCAGGTTATATTGATTACACTGGATATGCCTACAAGAAAGAAGAGTTCTCGATGGAGAACCAATGGCTGAAACACAAAGACTTTCGATGGCGCTTCATTCACTTTAATGCTGGAGGATGAGTGTTAATTGAAAGGGCCAGCTGAGGAAAAGGCGCGTATACTGACTTCTTTTATATCTGGGGCTTTTGATGCAGCTATGACCCGTTCAAAGCTAAACATCATTCCTCAGTGTACTGGTGGACAAATACTATTGACGATTTTCGCCGGTGTCGCAACGAAGCAAGAAGACGTTACCAGTGAGCAAGACGTCTACCGGAGTTTTCAGTGCTTCAAGAGAGGTAGAAGGAACCTCCGACAAGCCATTAAAGAAAGCAAACGACGGAGCTGGAGAGAACTCTGTGATGAGGTGGATGCAGACCCATAGAGTAGACCTTAAAAATATCGCATCAGAAACTTTGTGATGGCACGATGCAGCTCCCCACGAGATCCAATGTTGTAGGCAGTATTGTCAGAACAGGCGATTAGTATTGAATGTATTGACAATACATATATAACGGACTTTCCACAACTTACGCAGGAAGAGAAAGAGGACATCGCCTCGGACCTACAACATGGTAAGGCACCAGGATTGGATGAAATTTCTAATGTAGCTCTGAAGGTGACTCTCAGGAAACGGCCGGATCTTTTTATCGATCTCTTCAATTCGTGCATTCGTGAAGGCTCAATTCCGACATCTTGGAAGAGACAGCGCCTCGTACTTATTCCAAAGAGTAAGGGAAGACTGGGAGACCAGTCAACCTATCGTCCAATTTGCTTATTGAATACTATAGGTAAGGCATTAGATAAAATCCTTTCCCTCAGGCTACAAGAGTTCACGGAGGGAGTTAATGGCCTCTTGCGGGCTCAATTCGGATTTCGTAAAGAGCGATCTACGATAGATGCTGTTGGATTGGTAGTCGAGATGGCCCGTGCAGCAATTGCAGGAGCAAGGTGGAGGAGGGGTGCTAAGTGTTATGCAGGAATCATTACGCTAGACGTTAAGAATGCTTTTAACACTGCAAGATGGACCTGTATAATAGATGTCCTACGGACTAGGGTGGTATCAGCCTATCTTATGAGAGTTCTTACAAACTACTTCAAAGATAGAGTTCTGTATTACTTTTCAAACATAGGCCAAAGAAGATATGAGGTGACTGGTGGTGTTCCACAGGGTTCGCTATTAGGACCTCTTCTGTTGAACGTCATGTACGACGCAATCTTCAAATTGATATTGCCGGAGGGAGCCACAGTAGTGGGATTCGCAGATGACGTTGCAGTTGCAGTGGCGGCGAAGTACTTGGAAGAAGTTACCCTCATGGCAAACCAGGCTGTTGCTATGGGCCGAGGTTGGCTGTCTTCGATAGGCCTACAACTAGCAGATCACAAGACCGAGGCTCTCCTAGTATAGCAGGAAGCAGACTGAGTCCATCACTGTAACGGTTGGTAGGCACGAAATTCGTTCCCAGTCTTGCTTAAAGTACCTAGGAGTCATGATCGATGCACGTCTCCGCTTTAATTTTCACGCGGAGTACATTAGCGCCAAATCTGCTAAAGTCCTTTTTGTCACGCCTTATGCCAAACCTCGGAGGTCCCAACGAAAGTAGGCGAAGGCTTCTGGCTACTGTTGTCCCCTCCATTATGTTATATGCAGTCCCGATTGGGAAAGAAGCGATGGTTACCATATCATACAGGAGACAGATGGTTTCAGTTTATCGCAGAGCTGGTTTAAGGACTGTTAGCGCTTTTCCAACTGTTTCCTACGAAGCGGTGTGAGTGATAGCCCGAACTCCTTGTTGAAGAAAGTAGCAGGTACTATGGACGACGCCTTTCAAGAGAGGAAGAGCGAAAAATAACCATCGACCAGTGGCAGCAGCGTTGGGAGGCTGCAGATTCCGGGAGGTGGACTCGCAGGTTAATACCCGATGTTGGCTCGTGGTATGGTCGCCAGCATGGTGAGGTGGATTTTTACATAACCCAAATGTTGACCGGACATGGATGTTTTAGAACCTACCAGTACCGCTTCAAGCTGGACAACACCGCAGAATGCCCTGGATGCCAGACTGTCAATGGAAACCGCGGAGCACGTATTTTTCACTTGCATTCGCTTTGCAGCAGAAAGAAGTGAATTGGAGAGGCATTTCCCTCCATGAAGTAATGCCTAACGGTGGCTCCGTGGAGAGGAATGAACAGGTGTAGGGGTAGGGGGGTGGTTTTAGTGAATAAATATCCCACACACGGATAGATACGGTGTCTTTTGAAGATTTCAACCAAGTCTCGTAAAAATAAAAAAATAAATAAATAAAAAAAAAATTGTAAATGTATTTTATTTATACTGAATGTCTTTATCAATATACATTCTCACTATCTAATTCACACAATCTAGGTTTTAACACTATCTTAGGGATATTTTTTTCTACTATTTAGTTCAATGTTGAAACCTTATTTATGGAATTAGCCGATAAAACTGCACAATTAAGATTAAATACAAATTTACAGAAAGGAGGTTCAAATTAAGTTCATTAGAATATTGGAAAGGGCTATTAGACCAAGGAGCCTCCCAGTCGGCTAATTTGTTTTACGTAATTTTTTTTCATTGCAATTGTTAATTGCAGAGAAGGAGATGGTGGGGAGGAAGAGCAATTAAGGACTTTGTTAACCACTAAGCGGGGTCATCTGCTTTCCCCCCTCCTCTCCCCCCCCCCCCCGGAACTCTATTATATTTTCATGTTACAATTTTGGCTTAAAAACCATTGAAATTTTCTTCAAGACTCTTAGCCAATTAAAGGACCAGTTGATTGTATCCTTTAATTCGAAGAATTTCTCACCCCGTTCCCTATCATTTAGTACTTGCGGCTTTATCAATACCTTTTCTCATTAATCTATATATAGAAATAAATAGCTTAAATGTTTATCTTACAAAGAGTAACGAAAAACAAAACACTTGGCATTTATGGATTTGACTAGATAGGGTGACTTTTGTTGGTAAACTTGAACTTGCTAACACTAATACTGATAATAAAATGAATAAATGTTGGTAACACATACACCTACATGTGAATGATACGAAAAATCTAGTTCAAGCTTTAAATTTTTAAATTAAATAGAAACAAAATAAAATTAGTGTTATTTAAATGTCTTTTCCATGATTCGAATTTCTGAATTTCGGCTATTGAGAGCAAAAGATGATCAATAGTTGTCACAAATTCTAGTCTAAAATAAATTTGTTTTCTGATTTATTTGAAAACTGATTTTTAATATTTTTGGATTCTGAAAACTAATATGGACTTAGTTATAACTCCTCAAAAAAACATTTTCTTACTGAAGCAACTAAGTAAAAAAAGGGGGAAAAAAAAGGATTATTTTTACTGCACTTGTCGAGCGTAAAAGATATTAAAATGTTGCTACAATTATCATAAAGTTTAGTATGTAGGAGAATAAGGGAAAAGTAAATGCAGGGATGCGCAGTATATTTCCAATATATATACATTTTATTTTATTTTTATAATATTTTGAGAAAATTGCATTCGCTTGTAATTAAATATTTACGACTCTCAGTGCTCAAACTGTGTAAAATTAAATTATTCATATTTTATTTTCCTAAAACACTAAAGAACGGTAGAACTCAAAATTTATTATATAAAAAACACCTAACAAAAAGTTTTCGTTTTTAAAACGTAGCAGTGCTAAAATTATTATTAACAGCGCAATAACACCTAAAAATATAATAAATTCAGAAAGATAAAGATTTAGCCTGCTGTAACGGCTATCAAGTTTGAAGCACAACTTAATTAGACTTGCGACTGTTGACTGCCAGCTTTCGTGAGAGATAAGCTCTTTCTTCTTCAGGAGAATATTTGCAACTGTTTTGAATAAATAAAAGGGGGTAGTATCAATCTAATAAAATGTCAATCAATTGTAGTCATTAGTCACGATTGAGTAAACAACTTTGATTTAATCAGAATAAAAAATATTGTCAATTGGCATCGATACAAGAATTACTTCAAATACTAATACTCTTGTACCGTCATTGCTTAGCTGTCAACAATAGTTAATAGTGCCAACTATTAAAAAAAAAACTATAAATAAATAGAAATTTATTTCTATATCTTTATGTTTATTTGGTTTGTGGTATAATGTGCGATTATTCTTCCATTTTTATTTGTTTATTTACTTAAAGTGTCGTGCAAAAAGGTATTAAATAAGACAGCTACCAGTTAAGATAATTTTCTGTATATTTAAAAATAGAATGACGAAGAGGGTCGCACCTGATCCAAAAATCATATTCGTATATTCATCTTAATTTCTGTTATTCACTTATCTTTCAGGACCGATACGGTCTCAGAGAGAGAATATCAAGATTCATTTCTTGGGGCCGTGTAGTTTTATTGACTGACCCAGGTGAAAACCGAAGTCACAACGTTCTGAACCAAGCACTGTGGGACCAGGGCCCCAGGTCCGCTCATAAAATAACAGAATTGAGATGTATTAAGGGTTTTTCCTTGAAAATACTTTTCAAAAAAACACACATATTTTTTTTCGTTTTCAAAGGTCTACCGCCTTTGCCCTTCCGTCCATATTGGATAACAAAAATACAATTCACAAAAACGATTTTTATAATTGATTAAGCACTAAGGATTATGTGGTCGGTTTCAAAGTCGACGACATACTGAATTCAAAACTAAACCTTCTTTAGCCTTTATATCAGAAGCTATTTTATTTTTTTATTATTTTTGTGATTTATTATAACTCACTTCATTCAATCAACAAAATATTTTTGTTATTTTACATCCAAAAACCCCTATATGCCCAAATATGAGTAGTATAGAAATAATTACCCCTAGTTAGCCCCAGAAAAGTAGGATAAATATTTTTCTATCTATAAATAAAGTTAATATTCATTTACAGCACCTCAGTGAACCCCTAAATACTTATTTTGATAGTAATAGGAAAATATAGTTTTTTACTATCAATTTTCGCTTTCAATTTTGTTTCGGAAGTCATAAAAAATGCACTTACTTCAAGATGTTGCTACTAATCTTCACGATTAATTATTGCTTATTATTTAAGTAACCATTAATTGGTATATGATAACCATTAAAGATTGAGCAAATGTGGCATAACATAATATAAAAAATATCTAAAATCATTTAATTTATTTCTTGGTTCTTAAGGCGCATTGGCAATAATGGAAACATGTCTTATATTTTGGACCTAGTATCGCCAATAAATGTTTCATTGAAATCTGTGATACCACTTGCGCAGGTTCCCCTGCCATTTTTGGCTGGGAGAGAAGTCTTGTAGCTCTCCTCTCTAGTATATGTCTCCTCCTTGAGATGAGCAAGATTTTGGAGCACCTAATCATGACCAGGGTAGCACCAGTTTTTACAAGACCAAGTCACCCTCCGCAATGCGGCTCCACAAAAGGCAAAGGAACCACTGTTGCTCTGTTACGAGTGCGAGCAGCCGTTGAACAGTGGGAGGAGCGATATGTCATGTTGCTGCTCTTTGACATATCCTCCGCCTTTGACAGCATCTGGTGGCCCCTCTTGCTCCAGCAGTTGCAGAAATGTGAAGCCCCCAGCAACTAATACTAATACTTGATTAGGAGCTACCTCGAGGACAGACGTGTGAAGATTAAAGGTAGCTCTTATAAAGTAGAAGCTTCCATAGAGAGGGGATGCCCTCAGGGCTCAATACTTGGCCCAGCCCTATGTAAGCTGATTTTTGACGAGTTGTTGGGAGTCTTAGAGGAAGAGCGTTTTCCTGCCACTGGTTACGTTGACGATATGAATGCAGTGGTGTCCTTTAATAGCAGAGCCGGCCCAAAACAGCAAACAGGACGTTGTGCCAACCTGGTTGGAGAATGGTGCGAGAGGAAAAAGTTGCGAATGGCCTCTAACAAGACACAGGCCATTCTCTTAAGAGGAAAAACTGATGAGGCCCACCCTATTAATTTAATATAGGGATAATAATCCGGCGTTGGATGAAAAGCCCAAAAGGTGCTACTTTAAGGAAATATTTCCCCACCGTTCGGTCACAGATGGAAGCAAAGTGGGTCCTCCCAGACTATTGCCTCTCTCAATTTCATACATAAATCATTCAAATTGTAAATTGATTCATTAGCTGTAGTTTGATGATGTATATGTAACATCGAACTGCTGGTGCACACCTGTATTGCTTATAAGGCAGGGGAAGGTGGAAATAAATCTCTTGTAGCCCTTCTTTGCTTTCCACTGGAGGGTGGCAAAGCTTGGTTTGGAGTTCCCAAGGCTGAATGTATATGTTGTTTATAGCTGTAAATGGATCTTAAGATATAATTTTATTTCGATTTTCTTTACCTATCATTTATATTAATTTGTTATTATTTAATTGGTTTTGTGGTTATTTTATTACAGCTGTAATATTCCTTAATTATTATTACCTTTCTTTCTTTAATATATGTTTTTCTCAATATTTTGCCCTGTATGTATTATATGAATTAACACTTAAGGCTCTAGTGCCCTTTGTTCTTGTTTGTGGCAGCGCTTCATTATTGTAAATAATAGTTTGAAAAAATAAAATTAAACAGCACGTTCTTAAGAACACACTGTGAGAAAAACATTGACCACATCATCGTCGCTATAAAAACAACTGCCAATAATCGTCAAAGAGAAGTTACAAAGTGAGGAAGGGAGAATGTGCAAAGAATCCAAGCAACAAGTAGAAGAAAATGAAAGTGTTGCATTTTTTATCCCGAGCCCCCGAAGCAAAGTAGTTCCCAGATTAGCAACTCCGCCTCCATTTTAGAAGGGTTTTATTATTGAACTCGCTTAGGCCCTAACATTGTATTTGGAGAATTCTACCCTCTCCCCCCCCCAATAGTCTCACCCTCTTCTAAATCATTTTTATCCTCAAATAAAACATAGGATGAGAAAGAAGAAAATGTTTCTTTTTTACAAGATAGGTTGCTAAGAGGTTTTCTCCGTATCTCTTCTCAACTTTCTCGGAATCCTTTTAACATTTATGTTTGGTATCATTCTGATGTCTATTTTAATTAGTAATGTTTTTTAAAATATTTATTCAATATTAATGGAAATTATTAAGAAAACAAAAGTTGTGAACCACATTAAGGTCCACAATGTTTTATATATACACTCCACACTTCTGTAATGTTTTGGCCCTTTGTATTGGTCACTTTTGAATTTGTATTTTGTTTATTTATTATTTACGTGAAATCAAAATATTATCTTAATTGAGAAAGTGAAGAAGTTTTGGGTTAAATATTTATTGTTAATGAACTGTGAATTAAAATTTAGCTCTTATTCCAATGATTTTTTAAAAGCAATTAAAAAATTCATTATTACATTTAATAAGTTTTGAATTTTATAACTAATCAAAAACCAGCTTCAGAGTATGGTCTACAAAAGGAAATACAACTCACCGTTAGTCGTGAGCTAAATACATCAAAAAAAAAAAAATTAAATAAACTCAACTTCGGACTCAGGTAAATATATATGAAAAAATAGTAACTTAATAAATTGCTTATAAAAATATAGAGATAATTTATTAATCATATCAGTTATGTGTCTTAATTGTTTTTAGAAAATTAATCATACTATCGAATTTAATCTTTTGAATTATAGACACAAAATCTAGTTGAGGCAAAAGTTCCATTATTTTTTATATTAGTAATTCAAAATTTTATTTATTTTTTATCATCATAGGATAAACTTGATTTTTTTAAATTATGATAAACTGGTGAATTTATTGTAAGAAAGTGTTCATCCTGACTTAATTAATTGAAACTATCTCCTGGAACTGATAGATGTGTTTATATTTCAGTGGTATCAGCAACTCAGGTGCTTCTCATTCCTGGTAAGCACAACAAGGATGCTGTACCTCGCCTCTGGAAAAAAACCACCTTGCCCCTACAAACAATTGTCATGACAAATCGAGCAAATAACAGCTCTGTTTAATGAGAAAATATTAAACTCTAGTACAAAACTTTTACAAGATTCATTTAGACGTCGTTCCCAAGTATTATTTGCATTCCGTCATATGGCTTAGTTTTATTATAAATCATTTAAGTATTTTATTGATAACGAAGTTATCGATATCCGGTTTCCAACGGATCTTAACGTTTCAGATGCTACTAAGTTCAAAATGCGGATTTTTGGTCTTTGATATGTGTATCTGTCTGTCTCTGCTACCACCTTTTAATTTTGTCGTTTAAAGACCTACTACTTAACCAAACAATAATGAAACCCTTTGGGAGCTATGGACTAGACCTGTAGGGGATAGCTAAAAACTCCTATATGAAACGCGTTCAATTCTTTCGGTCTCAAGGTCCTTCGAACAATAGTCAATGCTTCTTACTATGGAACCAACAATGCCCTACATCATGACGTTAATATCCCATTTGTATCAGACCTTATTAAATCCAAATTCTCACCAAACTCACTCACCATCCTAATCCCCAAGCAGGATCCCTAACTAGCATTATCCATACCTACAATCCTCCCTACAACTGCAATAGCTTGATAGTAACGGCAATTATTGTAACCCCAAGTTTGAAATGGCAGCGGTCAAGAGACCTATTTTTAATAATTATATTGGAGTTATGGCAATGGCCAAATTCTTCACTCAAGTCCTGAGCGTCTGCGGCTAGCGCCCTTACTCATACTCCGCTGCCTTTTAATGGCTTTTACTCCACAAGTGGTGGAAAAACTCGGTTCCTAGTTCCTCTGTTTGAATGTAAATAAGAATAATTGCGTTTAACATGTTATTTTATTTTAAGTTTAATTTTGTTTTTCCTTTTCTATTTCTAAACATATATAACACAATAAAAAAACAGTGTCACAAAAACGTAAAAGTGATTTATTTTGTACTTTTTTTTATATTCTGTTTTTAGCACATTTACATTAGATGTCAGAAAAGTAATAGCTGTTTCAACTTAAGACGCTCATAATCAAAGAAAAGATCCACTAAAAACATTCAATAGAAAAATAAAACATGATAACGCTATCAGACATAATCAATTTTAGCTACTTCCTTTACAATCTATTTGAACTCTTGTTCAATATTTGCATTTTAACATTTGTACGACTGGAACAGAACTCAACAAGTCCTTAGAGAAAGAATTATCTTGAAATATTGATTATACTATTCCTCCAGATGGCAGAGGCGAGACCTCATTGGTCAGTCCAAGATGGAACAATAGCCGTCTTTAATCAGTGTTCTGAGGGGGGAAGAGAGAAGGATGAGGAGGGGGGGGGGGACGAACCTATCAGCCTATCGATTGGTCATCACCATTGACCACTGCTTACTTGGCCTGAAATTGATGCCCTTTTACGCGGTTGGAAACATAGTCCTCCTGCGGCTGGATGAATAAGTGATCGCCGTTGTTGAGAAGTCCCTGACAAGTGTGACATAACTACACCCTATTCCCACATCCAAAACAGTTTCAATTATTCAATGATGCTCTCTGGCGATTTGACATGAACTTGACAGTGGCATGCAATAATCAGTCACAGTGATTCAGTAATTAGGAGCTGATGATAGGTACATCAAAAGGGAATTCGATGAACCTCCAACATGAATTGAGAATGTTACGATTCATTAACAAGGCTACTAATTGAAACTCAACCATAACAATTCTGAGATGTAGTGAGGTATTAAGCCATAAAATAAAACATCTGGTATATAGCGTACATCACATAAAATCAGTTGCCCTTCTAATGCAGTATATATCTACCAAAGTATATATACATTGGTATTCATATATTTTTATTACTATTTTTATTGAAGAGAATTAACACAATCAGCCACAAATTAAGAACATTAAGTATTAGATTTCAAATACACATTCACAAAATATATACCGAAATGGAAGAAAAAATAAATAAATAAAAATTGAAAGAATAAATATTAAATTAAAAAAAAAGTTTATTATTACTTAAATATATAAATAAAAGACAATACTATCTTGATTGGTATATATATAAATATGAACCTATATCAAAAATATAAGAATATAAAACTGATTACACAATAAAAATAATATAATTTTATATAGGCAAATGAAAGTAGAAAACATTCCATGAATAACATTGAGTCGAAAAAATAAAATCATTTATAAATTTTAGTGTATAGTTGAGTGGCTAATCCGGTTTTCAATATTCGATGCATTTTCCAGCCCTAAATACGCAATTTCAGTTTCATACATTTTTAACTGGTTTACACTACCACACGCATGCACACTAACACACGCCGACCTTCAAATGTAAATTTCGTTGAAAGTTTAAAATTTGGAATTTTAAAAAATCACAATACTCCTCTACAGTGTTTCACATGTAAATAAGTGAAAGTGATGATAATAAAAAGGCATTAAAAACTTTATTTTTTAAACAATTTGGTCTAAATAACCCGATTTAGGAGGAAGGTATTTCATATAACTTGACATTCCTATAAAAAAAAAAAAAAATAAACAAAAACTTGCCTCTTTAAATTGTGTTTGCGTTTTATTTTGAGTATAATAACTTCTTTGATTTATGTTTTACGGAAATCTTTGGAATTTGAAGTAAGTCCAAAATTGTCCAAATTTTCAAATGTTTTGATTATTCAAATCATTGGGTAATGGGGAGGGGGTAAGTGATAACCTTCCCTATGAAATCCCTGGCTACATCTCCACCAGGATGTACAATCAGCAACGACAAATGAAAATTAGTATTGATAATCAAAACACCTAAACATTATTTGAAACAAACACAAGTTAACACAATATAATAAAAAAGTATTTAAGAAGCATCAAAACCTTTTAATTTACATAACAAAGGATCTAGAGATGCCAAATTTGATTCATCACTCCTTGTGATCAATTCTTTAGAAAGGCTGAAAATGAATAAGATGAAAAGAAACAATTGAAAGTTTCTTTTCATCGTATTCCTTTTTTTATTATTATTAAAAAAGAACTTTTTTTAAAAAACAAGAATTCTTGGTTATCAGGTAATTTATTATTTTTTTTAAGAAAAAAAATTGGGCGATTACACAAATTAATGTGAGAAGTAAATTTTGTATACATAAAAAAAATAAAACAACGGATATCAGGCAACCGGTTTTAACCCTCATTGAAGCTCTTTCTCAATTGGCTGGAAGTAATATAAAATTATTTAAGTTGACGTTTGCTTCTACAGTAAAAATAACTTTTCTTGCTTTAACTTTATTTATTTATTATTTTATTAATTAACTTCACTTATACACAAAGGCTTAGGCCCTCTAAACACTTCCCTTTCACGTCTCGATAACCTATCTTCAGATCATAGTCCACTAATCCTAACTATCTCCATATCCCCAATTCCTGTAC
>NW_027112258.1:198699-203507 GCF_000696795.3 Halyomorpha halys | reverse complement strand
AAAAAAAAAAAAAAAAAAAACTTCACTAAGCATAATCACCTCTTATTTTTTATTAAAAATTATATATTACTATTTATTTTGATGTATTGTTGTTATATATCCTTTAAACAAACATACACACGTATTCTTAATAAATTTCGATACAAATCACAGAACTCATCGCATATTAAAGTGTACAAGAAATGACCCAAACCTAATAGTCATGATTGTTAATTGCTAATAATTAAAACGATTACAAATTATACTGCGTGATTACTCTACCGCAGTTGATATGGGACACGCGACGTTCAGAACAGACAAATGCATTTGAACGTGTTATCGTTTCACTGAATGGCCTCTTCAAACTAAAACGATTTTAAAAACTCATTCTTACGAAATCCACTTGTTTTTAACCTGGCTTCTCCTTCATCACCTAATAATCCTCCTAGGCGTCTGAAAAGAAGATGGCCTCGAGATCTTCTCTAGAAATGCTATTGGAGTTCAATCAATGGGTAGATTCTCCACATGTTTGTATCATGTCACTATGTCACCTACAGCAAATTTACTTGTATATATTTTTATACAGTGGTAAATAACAATAAAAAAATTATTAAAACAAAAAGATTCTTACGAAAAATTATTCTTTTATTATTATACTATTATTATTAACTAATTAATACTACTACTTACCTAATTAATTGATAATCTATTTAATTATTAGAAATACGCTCTTTGACCACTATATGGCTTTAGTGTCATTAATTTCCCATTTCAGAAAATGAGTTTAGAGCACCGAAATTTCTGGAGTGTATAAAAACTCTTATTTCAGGGTTTATCGAGTTGAAAATAAAGAATATTAACTCATGCTAAGAACACAACAGTTTGACAATAGATAACGAAGCCATGTACATATAATTGCAAAAAGAAGAAATCAGGTCTTCTCGGTCGTCTTTTTCCGTTTAAAACCCATACACATATTTTTCATTTTTTCTTCATTAATTCTTCATTATTTATCAAGTTCTTTAATATTTTTATTATTGCTAGCTATGACCACTGATTACTTATTTTAAATAAGCAACATTAAAAGTCCTTTTGAGGAGTAGTTTTTAAAATAATCGTCATTTAAGCCTTGTCAGACTATTTAATGAGGATAAAGACCTACATGATCTCGAAGACAACTTAACTGTGCATTGAAATGCCGAGTTTAATCGAAATCGTTAGAGTAGTTTTCGACAAAATCGAACTAAATATGAAAAATCAATTCTATAATGTGAACCTTCCGTTCGGTCGATATCGATAAAGTTGCACTCACTTTGCAGACTAAACACCCGCATTAGATATACAATTTCAATTTGCACAACTTTTCTTTTTCCAGCTAGGCTGTTCACACACACACACGCGGACCATTGTGCGAGACATGGTTATTTGGTCTCAGCGAACATTAGCCTATATTTCCGTCGAAAATTTTTCAAAATTTCAATACTTCCCCTTACTTAATATTCCTTATATAAGTGAATGAAAGTAAAAAGTAATACGACGCTTTATTTTGCGTTTGATTTTCATGGTAAAATATAACATTAGAGACATTTTTAGTGTATGTATTTTTTTTTTCTGAAAAAAAAATATTTATCATCAATGAAAACTTTTTAAGATTGCAACTCATCACATTGAACAGAAATATGTGGTATTTTATTGTAATAATTTTATTTTGAATAAAAGTTGTTAAAAACCGAATCAAGCGATTTTAAATAAAATATTTAACAACCCCAAAACTAGTATAGGTCTGAATAATATTTTATAAATCATATTTTCGTCGATAATTCGAATTCGAAACTTTGCACAATGGCAATACTTCCCCCAATTGTATATTCCATATATATATAAGCAAAAGTAAAAATTAAAATAGCATAATAAATAATTTTGTTATTGTAAATGCTTTTAAAATTACAATATTGGTGGTAATTTAGCAAATGAGATTCAATAATTACTTGCTTGCTATATATTAAACCTGTTTTACAGTTGCTGATTATATAGCGCAACTTGTCGCAATCAAACACACTTAAGAGCCTGATTTAAAAACTTTTTTTCAACTAATTTCTCTAGAAGAGCATTCATTACATAAGCAATAAGGAACAACATAATCCTTATATGATACAACCCATAAACAAAAAAAAAAAAAAAGAACTGAAAGAATATATTGTAAAATTCTTTTTCTATACAGGAATAAGTGGATATTAATTATTTAGCTTATGAATAAAAACTTACCACAAACAAAAAAAAAATTAGTCGAGGATAATAGAATATTTGATATCAACTGATTTTTTTCACAGGTTCAAAAAAGATATATATATATAAAATGATTTACAAAAAAAAAAAAAATTTAAATATTGCATTCGTCTTTTTTATCCCTACCAATAATTAACCACAAACCATTATATACAAATATAGTATACATGAATATTTATATATAAAACAATTAAGCTGGTGTTGTAAACATACTCACACACACACACACACACTCTCACATATATATGTAATACATTTAAAAGAAAAATACTTCAGTCCATTTAAATATCAGAAAATATTAATTATACCCTGAATTATAAACAGACACTAGAACTCTGAACCAACCTATGCAGATATTATATAATATAGGATAACATTAATGTTGTAATTATAATTAACCTTGATATAAATCTTATTAATAAAATAAAGAGAAAATTTAACCAAAATATAGCTGTACTAAATAAATTAAATGCTTGATCTGAGTATTGGGAAGGTTACAAATATATTTGTGATAAATTTTAACAAAGTAGGTTGACTATGTTAAATAATTTTAATTTTTAATTTAATCTTAAAAATTTACTAATTAGGTAATTTGTGATAATCTAAGAATCGCTTATTAACAAAATTATAAGATTCCCTAATATTTTAATGTCTCACAGGATAATTTGCGGATTGATATAGATGACCTGGGCAGAATAGCCTGCATAAAGTTTTTTTAAAAATGATTTGGTTCTTGAGTTGTATTAGGGTATGATAATTTATAAATAATATTGTTGACTGTTTGGAATTATTGAAGGTGATATGTATAATAAAGCTGTTTGTAGACACTGATCCAAATCTCTACTGAAAATGAGAAAATTTATATTTTTTGTTCTTTTTTAGTGCCACACGGTTTTTGTTTCATAGAGAGCAATAATTAGCAAAACTATTTAAGTCAGGTAATTCTAAATAGCAGTATATTTAAGTCTCTTATTCAGGCAGTATGTTTAAGCCTCTTGACTTAAATGTATGTTTAAGTCAAGTAATTCTAAATAGAAGTTATAAAAAATGAAATTACCCATAGAAAAAATTAAAATATATCAATTTTTTTTTATCTAACACAAGTTGATTATTACAAAATTCGTGCGCCAAACCCTATGTAATATTTTTTATTAATATCTGAAATTATTTCTATTTCATTACCACTGATATAATGTAGTATTTATTGTTAATTTATCTAAAAAAAAAAATGAAATTTATAAAGTGACTTAAAGTAATAATAATTAATTAATTAATTAAAAAACTAATTAATACCAAAGTAGGATGTTGAGTGAAAGTTATGTGATGAGTGCACAAAACTATTTTTTTTTTTAAATTATTTTTGGCAAGGAATCCAAATTTTTTTTTTATGGATCATAATGATTTATAGAACTTGGAAGATCTTCGTTAACTGCTACATTAATTTCATTGGTTGGATATGAGACTTGGTATCAAAATGAATTTTGGCTGTTCTGTAGCTGTGCATTTATAGCTCATATTTATAAATATCCCAATGAGAGAAGATATATCCCAATGATTCTATTACTCCCTAAATATCCCTTCGTTATCATTATGACACGCCCAAATTCTTCTAGTCCCTATCATTTTTATACAATATTAAAACTTGATTTCCATAAATTATTGTTCCCCAATGACAGTAGGTTTTTAATATTCGATAAAGCATTTAACGCATCGGTCAGAAAGTTTTGCAGTGTTCCGATAAAAAATTCATAACGTACGCAGAGCTTTGATTGGTTTAGGTCTTCCCACCTCTATTAATAATTCATGTAGAATCATTTATAAACTTTTCCACACAATTTTAGAATATCCCAATATTTAATTGTTATATTTATAACAATGTTAGTTTACATAAATGCTGGTATGGTGTACGTGAGTTTTTTTTTTTTTTTTATCAAACACAATCTAAAGTATATTTATATTTTTTAAATAAATCAAATGGTATCCTTGTTAAGTCTCAACACTGTTTATTATATCAACAGTCCAACGTTTCGGCCATTCTCAAGGACAATCTTAAATATAATTTACACTAAATTTGAAAATATTTTGCAGGCTATTCTGCCCATTTCATTAATTATAAGTCAAATCACCATATTTTGTCACACTTCAATAATTTTTAAAACTTTTAATTTTATATCAACATATGAACATGTTTATACCTACTCTATTGAGCTACCTTAAGTCCTTATAATACGTCTCAATACCGAATTTAAGAACGTAATCTTTAGATTTGCATTTCTAATTATGTCACTTCGAGGACCACAAAACAACCCAAGAAAAACCGAATGCCCATAAATTACATTTATTGGAGTAAAAAGAGAAAAGTTGATGAAAAGGAAGGAAGATAAAATTGGGAGGAGGGGGAGAGGAACTATGAAACAAAGCAGAGAGCATGTTGGATGCTGAGAACTTTTGTACCTGGAGTGAGAGTGAGTGAGAGAGAGAGATGGGGAGGGGAGAGGGAGAGGGAGAGAGAGAGGGAGAGAGAGAGAGAGAGGGAGAGAGAG
>NW_027112258.1:192032-198559 GCF_000696795.3 Halyomorpha halys | reverse complement strand
AGAGAGAGAGAGAGAGAGAGAGAGAGAGAGAGAGAGAGAGAGAGAGAGATTTAAAAGTTTGAAAAGTGTGCAAAGAAGCTCTTAATTATGACCACTCCCTTAAAATATTAACTCCTCCATCTTCCCTTATCATAACTTATTTCTACAACTCAAGTTCCAATGTTATTCCCCCCCCCCCCCGCATTCACATATCGTGGAAGTTCTTCGTTTTTCAAACTTGGAAGCTTTCAAATCCTTAGTCAATGAGGGGGAGGGGGGTTAATAAGTCCTTAGAAAATCCAAGAGATGGCTCTCATAGGATCAAAAATGGTTTGCTCTTAGTAAGCTTCATTACTAACTAAATTCTGGCAAAGTTTGAACCATATTCATCGAGTGGATTCGATTTTATGAATTCGGTTGAAGTTTTGAAGAAAACAAAAGAAATAAATTTGAATTTGGGGTATACTGAGGGGTGGTCAAAACATCTAAATTGGCCTAGGTGGCAATGGGTGATCCATCTCGGACTTAAGCTATAACCTCAATGTGCTCTTATCGCATGCTTCCTTTCCTCCCACACTGTGCCTTTCCTCTTTCACCATCATGTGAGAGGCATACCTCAGGTATCCCGTGGGTCATGTTAAAGTAGAAAAGGAAAGGCACAGAATGAACATGGGAAGAGCCATGCGACAATCGCTAAGTGTGAAAATACCATTAACACGATATTAAATAATGTTTAATCAGGTCGAGAGAATATCACTTTACCCTCCAAGGACCTTGTTTCACAGAATTCAGGCCAAGATGGAATGAAGTCATTTAGTAATCTTTGCGCGTTGACACAAAAATTATTCATTGAAGGGACGAACACTTTTTTGCGATTTTACAATTTTAAAATTGAACCAAAATAATATCACTTCCTTTAAACCTTTTTTTTTGTAATTTACATTGAAAATGGCGCTAACTCGAATGCGAATAAACTTGATATATCAATTTGCATACCCTTTAACATCGGCTAAGTCTTATCATCTCTGATTGGAATTATATACCGAATTTTCAAAGTAGCTTCCTCTATCTTATTTTTACCTTTGTTTATTTGAAATTGAACTAACGACCTCAAAAGCAAGAGAAAATGAAAAATGATTCGTTTAGGAGATATTCGCGTAAAAATTTTCATTGTTATGATTTTTAACTATTTCAACTATTTTATGAATAAAATGTGTACATCATACTGTAAAAGTCTTTCTTGTATTGTCATTGTATATTTCCGATACTATTAATACTGAATTGCAATATTACATTGAAAAGGAATGGATATTTCACAAATGTCGATAAAAAATTGTCGGTATGTGATTCAAAAATCAAAATTCAAATTTTCTTGTCTATAAATATAGTACCATAAATATAGTTAAAATCTTCTTTTACGAACTAAGTTTGACTTGATGGATACACTGTAAAATCACCTTTACCCTTCGTCGTAAACCTACCGACTGCCCTTATCGTTATACAGTATCCTTTAATAATGTTGCTCTTACCCAAGTCTAACAGATCCGCTACCTTGGACTACATCTGGACAAACGACTATCCTGGAATCCTCACACAAGACTGAAAAGACAGAAAACTGCTCGTCGATTCCAATTATAACAGCACTTACTAGACAAACGGTCTAAACTTTCAATTCATTATAAAAGACTGATCTGCATGACTGTAATAAGCCCAATATGGAAATACGGAGTTGAACTTTGGGGCTCCAATAAACCTTCGAATTCCTCTCGTATCCAATCCTTACAGTCCAAAATTCTTCGTAAAATCCTAAATACTCCTTACTTTGTCATAAATAAAACCATATATGCCTTAATGTTCCATACGTAACCGATCCAGCCCGAACCACACATCATTTCTTCCATTTTAAACTCCCTAACCACCCAAACCTACTAGTTTCTAACCTTGCCTCCTCTCCCTTTCCTGGCAATCCTCTGAGGCGCCTGAAAAGAACATAGCCAAGAGACCTGTTAATGTAAAAACTTCTGCTACCAATGAGTAATTTCTCTAGACACCTCTATCACTCCATTATAACTGAGATAAAATTTACCGAATGTATAATATAATTTACAGTTTTAAATTTCAACAAAGATATTTTTTAAAAACATTCATGATGATTTGAAAATTTCTAATTGTGGAATGCAATCTTTATGGTTTTTTTTCTAATCCAATAAGTGATAAATCACGTTTGCCATCATTTTCCAAATTATAGTTTAGCACAGAGTTTAATTTTTTGATGAGTATAAATTATAAATTAAAGACAGACATAAAAATAAGAAAGTACGGTCTATTTTTTTTTTTTAGCATCTGTATTTTTTTTAAAATAAAATAATTGTTAACCAATGGTTAAGAATAAAAGTATGATTCTTAAGTATTTAAATTTGTGAGTTTAATAATTTGTTCCTCTCACTAATATTTTTATGATTATTTAATAACAGATAAACAGAATAGTTTTTGTCGAACTATGTTTAATGTATGCTAGAAAAGTTTGAGCTGAGAATGGTGAAACGACATATACGAGAATTATGTTCTATTTAGAATATAGTAAGAAAAAAAAAAAAGATAAAATTAGATAAACTTGAAGAAAAAAATAAATAAAGTATATGGTATGAATTAATTGAGTTTAATGTTGTATGTTATATCATAACATTAAATAATACCTTTAACCCCAGCAAATTAAGATTTAAGGAACAAGGATATCGCTTTACTCATTAATTTTTTTTTTTCTGTTTGACATTAAAACGTCAAGATTAACTTCACGACACCTTATTTTTTTTATTACAGCTTTTAACTTTACACAGATATAAAGTCATAATCATAAGTCGTTTATAACATATTGTAAAAATTAATTATTTTTAGATTTATAACCAATTTATTAATTAGAAAATAATTAGTAATATAAAAATAATAAATAATTAAATGCCGTGAAAACAAAATATTTATCTTAAGAACATTTCGACTAAAACGAAGGAAGTCAACATTGCTGAGTATGGAAGCTAGAAACGTTTTACAATTTATTCTGACTCTAAAAAACTTAAAATTAAAAAGTGTTGAAATTTGTCCTATATGCATTATCAGTTTAGGTTAAATTTGAATTTATATAGGTACAATCATCAATCAGAATTCGCTTTATAAACTAGTTGAATAAAACAATGTGGAGAAAAAAAAATTGTGCCATATCAGGGTGGAGAACTTAATAACCTTAAATACATAATATATATAATTTGTTTCACACATTATCGCATAAATGTTATTTACAGTAATTAATATCTAATTTTTAGTCCTAGATGTTATACCATTGGCCATTGCTACCGTGTTATACCAGTAACTATTTAAAAAAAAAAACTTTATTGTGATGTAATTTTTTTTTAATGTTTTTTCCTCTCTCTGAAATGTTAGAATTTTACAATTACATGGTTTCAAACTTTTGTATGAAATTTATACACATTATTTAGGGCGATCAAAAAATTATAAAAAATATTGCGATTTAATTTCAGTTTTATTCTTCGTGTACTCTTAATCTTCAAAATTAAAGGAAGAATTAATAATATTAATTTCCTAAGTATTCAAACCTAGACATTTTTTTCATATCATTAATACTCGTCCCTATTTTGTGTACGCACTCATAATGTTTTAAGGTTCATTTGATATTAATCGTAGCCTTCTATATTCAATGATCTGAAAAAACAGTAGAATGCATGCTACCTTTTTAAATTTTAAAGTGAACAATTTGAGGATCATGAAGGAACAATCATTCCCTACATGTGGAGTATAACGTTATGTTTAAGAACATAAGAAATTATACATATTTGACAGTAAACATATTATGATTCAATAACAGGGTTGAAATCACACAAATAGAATAAGGATGTTTTTTATCTAAATGGTTGTATAATAAAATAATTATAAAGGCTCGGCCTCACGGAAGGCGGTCTGTTGCGGCGGGCATCGAAATCTGACCGAGGCAGTCAGGCGGTCTGTTGCGGCGGGCATCGAAATCTGACCGAGGCAGTCAGGCGGTCTGGTTCGGTCAGCCTTACCGCTGTCTACGTCTGCGATTAAAATAACTGTCCAAACGGAAGTATGCATTGATACATACGTTATGGTGTAATTTACAGGGTGACAACAATATTAGTTGAGCATAAAATAAAAATATTTTATTCAAAAAGGTGTTCTACCCAACTGAATTGGGTTTATACAAACAATCGTATTTGTATTGTATATAAATATGTAGTAGTGTATTCTTTTTTTTCTTCTTTTTTCTTTATATATTCTTGTTTTTTAACTTAGTTTTATTATTATTAAATTTTACCATTAATTAAATTAATTGAGCTAGAGTATATCTTCAAAGCAAATATTTATTGCTAAATATTACAAGACTTAAAAAAAAATCCTATAATTTTATTACATGTAAATTTGTTCCGACCACGTCTATCGGAATGAGAAGATCATTATAAAATCTAATAATAAAAACATTTTAAATGACACAAAAATTAGGATTTACAGAATCAAATTTATAAATGCATGTTATAATAAACTTTAATGCAGAACATATTTCCGATTAATTTATTCGTGTTTTATTTATTTGCTCTTGCTGCCAGTTACTTACTAAATGCAGTCGTTATTAATTTTGTCATATTAATAATTTCAAATTCCTACTACTTTAATTGTAATATTTTCTTGTACATTTAAGTATTTTCTATTTCTTATTTGTTTTAATTAATTTTCTGTTAATTTATCTTTGATTTATTACTGTCAATAATATTTTTTTTTAATCAACCATTGTTGTTTTTAGTTTTTGTTTCTAATTGCAAGTTTTTGTCATTATGATATTTTAGTAAAGGAAGCGTGTCGAATTACGCTTTCAGATTTTTTTTTTTGTTTTTTTTAGCCGTTTTATCTATTTAAATATTTTTGTTTATAAAAAAAGAAAAGAAAAAATTGAAACAATGTATTTTTTTTTTTAAATTTTATTCAGAACCTATTGTAAGCATAATCATATTTGTTAGTAATATTATTGTATACTTAAAACATTTTAGCTCTATATTATTGTATATTTAAAGATTTTTAGCCCCATATTTTATTTAATTTTTCTGCATAAACAGGATATTACAGAATGTTTATGGTATATTTCATTACGGCATAAACAACCGGGCCTCGTTCTTAACCCGAAGTTTTTCAAAATCTAAGCTCCCCATATCTAATCTGGAGTGTTCCAATATCTTAGGCCCACCCCCACCCCTCTGACTTGGCGTGTGCGTGAACAATACGAACATTGTATCAACTGTCAGGTGTATAAGAGTGGAATTACAAAGTTATAAGGGGTAAAATAATCTAAGATTAAAGAAAATTCGCTCTACGTTTTAATAAAATGTGGGACGCGCGTGACATTTATTAGCCCGGGGTTGTGAAATGGAGGTGCATTTTCATAATGTCTTGGTAATTTGTGCTTCTTAGTGGGATTGAGCTATTAACTTGTATCGGTGGCAAATTTTATGAAAGAATGGAAAATGCAAAATGTTTACATGCCGTGAATAGTTCAGTTTGAAATTAATCGATTAAATCTTCTTGTGAAATCTAAAGACCTATGTCATAAAAAGCAATTTTTTTTTTCTAGAAAAGGACAATTTCTTTTGATCCAAAAAAACTGATTGACGTGACTATGGCTGACTCATTACAAACATCACGTCACAGAGACGTTTAAAAGTTATTGCTTCAAACACGTCAAAAAATGAATCGATGTAAGGTAGTGTTGGAAGGTATAATAGCCAACGTTGTGGTCAAAGATTAGCGACACATTATTGTTGTTTACATGTTTCATGTTGAATATAAATTGTTGATTATACTTTAAAATAAGACATATCATTAATTATAATCTACCCATTCCTTAGCAATTCTTATAATTTCTAACTCGTCATTTTGAATGTTGTTTTTTTAATCTCCACCAAGATTTTATTCTAAAAGTTTATTTGTTTTCCAAACTCTCTATTTAAATTATTTCCCAGGGTCTAATTCAATTTTTAAAAATATTAAACCCTTCAGACGTGGTATCCAGCTTACTCGAAAAATCTGTCTGCTCTCTTTAGTGTGATTTTTTATTTTATTTCGTGAATCAATGAGTCAATAACTGGATCATTGTGATGTAGATTCCATTTTTTTTTTTCCAGATCCCAGCATTCCTCTTAACTATATCTCTGATATTAAAATCCAGTAGAGACTGAGGAGGGCACAAGAGCCATTGCCCCTCAATACTTGAGTGAAGATGATGCCATTATTAGAATTTAAGATGCATTTCTAGAACTACAATACGATATATATAAAAGGTCTCAGGGCCATTTCCTATTCAAGCTTCTAGGATCATCAATGATTTAGGTGTACCACGATTATAAATTTGCAAAAAATTATAATGTTACGACGACGTGATCATCTAGTACAGAACTAAAAAATATTGAAGTGGTTTAATAATAATAGCCGTAACAATAAATAATTCAGTTCCTTTTTAGATAATATTA
>NW_027112258.1:174904-191982 GCF_000696795.3 Halyomorpha halys | reverse complement strand
ATTTAATAATCACATTAAACAAAGCTTCCTATTTCTGCGTAATCGAAACAATAAAAAGGTTCTTCTAAATATTTCCAACTTATATTCTCTCGATGGCTTTATTACAGCTAAGAAATTTCAATTTTTATTCTAATTTCGCTTATACAACCCAGTAAAATAATAAAAAAATATAAAAAACAAAATAAACAAGGCTAGTATTGTTCCGAAATTTACCGTTCCTTAAATATTAAAGGAGGCGACGGGGACCTAGAACAATGAGGAGGCCGGAAAAAGTGGAAGACTTAAGGCGAAAACCCGGGCCCCAGCCCTCAAATAAAAGCAACTCCTTTATTAATAAATCCTTTCCTTCTACCTAATCTGCATCCATGCTTCCATGCTTCCATGCTTTCATGCTTCCTATACGCACCTTAATTTAAAATCTAAACAGTATCAGGGAAAATAATAACAATAATTAAATCAACTTTTTTATCCTATGAAATCTCTATTTACTTTATGGAGGGATTTGGCATTTTATTGGGTTGAAATATTTTAATCGACGTCATGTAAGATAAGTAATGTAAGAAATTTTTTTATTTGTTTACTTTCTCATAACTATATTCGAAATAAATTGAAAGAAATGGAATTGCGATTTTCTTTCTTAGCATTCTATTCGACGGTATGAGAAATGTTTATAGCATGGAGTAGTAATGGCTTTAGGTTTAGATAGTATACATAATTGGGCCGTCTGAAGCTAAGGGAGTTGAGGCGTAGGTCTCCAGCGGCGCCGGTTTCAGCCTGGAGGGTCGACTTCAATTTCTGTAGCGGGCCCACAAAATGAAAACTTCTACACCATGGTGTTAGAATAAAGGTGTGCCGTAAGGTAGCAATGGCCAGAAAGGGCTCGTCCACAAGAAGGAAATACAAGTGGTCCACAAGGAGGAAAAGCAAGTGGTCCACAAGAAGGAAATACTTGAGCAGTACTTATAAATGCGAAAAGTTCTTTTCAATGATGAAATTTAATAAATCAAACCATCGTACAAGGTTGACTGACGATAATTTGGAAAATTCGTTACGTCTTTGTATTAGTGGAATTAATTCAAACTTCGATGGATTAGTTTTCCAAATTCAAGCTCAGGTGTCTCATTGATTTCGGTTCGCTATTTAACTTTCGTAGTTTGTAATAATTCCAAATTTCACGATTTAAATATAATGTTGTACCCATTTTTTTCATTTAATTTTTTTATTTTATTAAATTGTATTATAATAACAATGTATTATTATTTCATGCCTGATATCTATCGTTAAAAATTATGAACACTACTTTTAAGTATATAGATGTATTAATAGTAGGCAATTTAACATAAATCTTTAATTAATTTTTCAAATAGTGCGTAAAATCGAAAAAGAAAACATACAGAACAAAATTGTTTTGAACCTATTTCCTACAAGACTCTGTGATCGTAGTTTGAATTTGCTCGAGGTACCGAGGAGACCAATGTGGTCGTTTCGATGATGAAGCCTCAATTATCATAACAGAAATTGAGTTCCGATTTTTTCTTTATGGTTTTTGGTTTTCCGCACCGTTTTCACGCAAATTGCAAAGAGAAATTGGAAAATTTCAAATATAAAAGGTTTTTTTCTTTTTAGTCAAGTAGATTATCTGCATTCAGCTACCAAAATTATCACTCTGACTTCAAGCCTTTTATAAAGACACCCAATTGCGAAATATAAACTTTCATATTTCCAATTTCTAAACATTTTATGTTGAAGGCTGAAATAACTAATAAAGACTGCTATAAAAACCGAGATCTTTCTGAAAGTTTTGAACTACACTGACTAAAAATCTAAAATTTGATCCATAATTTGATAGCTGCGAGAAAGCTAGATGTGTTTAATTATTTTATCTTCCTATTATGAAGGCCGAAATTCAATTTTTCAACTTCTTAAAACAATCTAAATTTGAAGTTTTAGAAAAAAAAAAAATTCAAGGCACTATGTACAAAGGAGTATATAAAAACTGTCCTTCCAAGCAAAGATCTTTTTTAAATTTTCCCTAAAATTTCAGATGGCTTGTTCTTCCACTTAGCTTTTTTAACATGTTACTAAGTGAAGAAGGTAGATATTGAATTAACTGGGAATCTAAGTTAAAACTATAACATTGGACGTTCTCTATAACAAGCTCATTGTAGGGACATTTTTTTATTGTTACTCAAAACCATTGGTTAATAATATTCCAAGAATATTCTTCACTTGTGTTTTCTTGTTTTGTTTAGGTTGAATTTGGATCATCATATGCTAATCAATGTCAATTTTGAAATATAAATTAAACACGGAAAAAAAAATTTTTTTCATACATTTATATGTGAATATTTATATTCAAATAACAGGGGAATCTAGTTCAAGCATAGATTTTTTTTTTTTTTTAACACAAATTAAGATTTTTCCTAAAAACAGAGTAAAACGTGCAATTTTGTGCAGGAAAAAACTCAAGTCGTGCGACATTGCGGAAAAAACCCAAAACGAGGAAAATAAAATTAGTGTTATTTGAATGTCTTTTCCATGATTCGAATTTCTGTCAAGGTTTGGTAGAATATGAAACTAGGGAACAAAAGATTCAATTGCACGAAAATCCGGTATCTAGTAATAATAAACAATGGCTTAGTACAAAATATAAAAGAATTCGATAAGTAATTAAAGATGAAAAACAGGAAAAATAGAGATACGTGTTCGAAACGGAAAAAGCCGAGACCGCCCGATTTCTCCCTATCGCAAACAATGTTCTTCGTCTTGTTAATTTTTTTTATTCTCGTTAAAAAAAAAGTTAATATTTCCTATGTTCACCTAGACATACCGTATAATAAGAATTTGTACAGTAAGTGAAACTAGTGTGATTCGCGCACTGCAGCATTTTTGCAAATCCAAAAACAAAATTAAATTAGTGTTAATAGAATAGGTCATACTCTCCTCACGCACTCTCACCTGATCAGAAAACTGCCACCTCCAACGTGCAAATATTGTCAGTCCATTCTTATGATTAGACATATTTTTGAAGAGTGTACTCACTATTTGCCAACAACAAATAGGATAGGACTGACCCCAAATTTATCCGAAGCTCTCGCAGATCAGGAAGCTAAAATTACAGGAGTGTTTGAATTTTTAAAAGCACATCGCCTTCTTTATAAATTATAAACATAAAATATAAACTCCTCTTCGAATTTTATTTTTTTATGTTTTTTACTTATTATATTTTTTTTAATTATTTTTTTTTATTTTTATATTTTTAATTTTTTTTTTATTTTTTTTTTTTTTTCTCTTTTATCATGCCATAGGCGTTGATGACCAGAGGGTTTTACGCCTTTAAGCAACAATCAACAACAACAACAAATTAGTGTTATTGCAATCCTTTTCCGTGATTCGAATTTCTGTCAAGGTAAAAAAGATGCAATAGCGTGAAAATCCTGTTTTTAATTATATTTGCTAAAATAATATTATGAAGTAGGAGTTCAAACTAAATGTTGAATTTCTGTTTAATTAGTTTGTATTAGACCGATGTGAATTTTTTTATACGACTTATATAAGAATATCCGAGGTCTAGTCCCCTCTTTGAACACGCATCTTTGTTGATCAAGCATGTAATCTTCTCTAATCGTTTCCAATTCCCTATAATTAATTCAATTATTTGTAAACGTTCCCCCCAATTCAACGTCTACAATTAGCCCTACTGTGATTTCCTTTCACTGGCTAATATTCGCAGCTAATTCGTTTTTATTATGTGTAACGATTATTAATTAATTGATAACGAATTATTACAATAAATCAGGTTGAAACTTATCCTTATTTGGCTCTATCCTTCACTAATATGCAGGCCTGATATGTTCGGTCCACGATAGCTCTTCTCTAAAAGAGCAACTCATTTTCTTTTTCGAAAGTGAATTATCTTATTTTGTCTGAATAACGTTTATAAACACTATAGGCAGCACATCCCAATTCAAATTGTTATTGATTAGCAAATACGGATAGTAGATCACTATTTAATCGTTCGTAAGATATGCAGTTTTATGACATCGAATGCTGGTTTCAGTGTGAAATTGATAGAATTCGAGTGAATTTAAATAAAATCCATCTATTAGTAAATTAATTACAAACTATTAAAAAAAGCGTGTTGAATTTTAAGGAATTAATGATTAACTATTTCAAGGTTGTAAAGCCCTATATAAAAGTTATTCACTCCCTGTAACCTTCACCAAAAACCAATACTGAACATGCATTGAATAACATTAACCTGTTAACCGGGGAATTCCCTTTTTAATTACGCAGCATATAACAGGGGGCCAACTCTTTCAATAGGACGTGTCAGTACGTCACGCTCGGAGGACATAATTTCTTACTATTATTTTTTTTTTACTTATACTTAAAATAAATGAAATGACTATGAAAAGACGAAATTACAAACAAATTGAAAAGAATACAAACAAAAATATGGAAACATCGAATTAAAAAATTATAAATTTTACAAAAAATATACATTCTTTATTTAGATACACAATAAAAAGTTTTAAAAAAAACTGCAGAACAATAAACAAAAGCACACAAATTAAATGAAAATATTGAGTTTGAAAAATTATATATATATATATGTGATACAGCCTGAGTCAGCTGTTACTCGGATGTCAGCTGACAGTGGAGATGAGCTGGACCCAATAAAAGTCAGTGTTTGAGTAGCATCCGAGTTGATCATTTCTCTACATTTATCTTTTTTAAGTCGCTGGTTTAGCAAATGTATAACTTATGTGTAAAAATTTAAAATTCAATTTCCGCGTGATATATTTTAAAACAATTTTTGATACGTAGTGTTACCTTACAATAAAGAGTAGTTTATTCGGCATTTTCTGCATTTAGTTTTTCCTATATCGCTTTTCATTTGTTCAGGGAAATGCCTTTCAACTAACGTGTGGTTTTGGTTTAGAGCTACCTGTTGATGTCTTTTGGTGGATTTTCACCATGTTATCTACCAATTTCGCTACACAACCTATCAAAAAGTGTAATTATTATTATTAAAGTGTGTATGGATGACTAATACCTTTGTTGCTCGAAAATATACGTTACAACCGATCCAGGGCGCAATATATATTTCAAGGAGATATTCTTATGTCCTATCCGTAACCGATATCGTTTACGTTTGACTTATGTATACGTCCCGCTCGATTAACAGGTTAATCCCCAAAAGTGACTGAAATAAGAAGAAATTTCTTTTGCCTATCATCGGATACTTACATTTACAAGGCTAATCCTATAATGTCCGACCATTCCATTATAAAGCCTAGATAGGTTCGTTACCTTCCTTACCAATACATATTTAATATAGCAAATAACAATAATATGTAATAAATAATAATTACAATTGAAATGAGTCAACATTTGCAATTAATGATCGATCGGTTTCTCAACATGAATTATCGAAAATATTTGATTCAAACTTCGCCTGAGGCAAAAGCAAGTATCGCTTTTCATTTACGAAACGGTTGTGAAGTTTTGTAAGACTTCAGATCGGGCGGATTCACAATTATCGTTTAATTATTTCGCAACACGGAATCTTCTGGTTAGGGCTCATTCGGTAATTCAGGGAAGAGAAACGACTGCGGAACACGCCAGACATTTGTCGAAAATATCGGATGCAAGGACCTCTTCGGAGGGGGAGGGTTTCTTGTAACGCTACTATTTTTGCTACCACACTCCACTTATCCGTTCCAGTCTGGCCTAGAAATCCCCGGTTAAGCAGGAGAACCAAATTTTAAAGAAAAAGAAAATCTCTAATATTCATCTTACTCGTATATTGGGAAACAATTAAAATACAAAACTTATTTTATAGGTCATATCTAAACTAATATATGAAGTTTTGAAAATATTTTTTTTTAAATTTCATTCGACACACGATTAAATTTAAGAGTACAAATGGTCTTAAAGTTTATAAAAGTGTTAAGAAAGTCGGTTATTTTGGTTCGCTTTACCGAACTTAATATTTTTCCCACTTCATATATTTATGTATTTATTTTATTGGCACCGCCGGTTTTATGGTACCGAGGTTATGTAGGGCTGCACTTTTCTAGTAGATTCAAACTTTTTTGTAGAAAGACTTGTTTTTATTTTATTGATTATATAATATTTTAAAAATCATCAAAAGAAATATTCATAAATATGATAGTAGTAATAATAATAAAATAGGTTTAGCAAAACTAAATGTTTGATTCCGATGCTACGAACTGCCTTTTTATCTCCCATCACTGACAAAAGCCAATTCTGCTAGAACAAGTTTAATTATATTAACATCAGTTAAGGGTAAAAAAAAATTATTTATTAATGTTAAGGAATTAAAAATTAAAACAAAGACCACCTCATCACTGGAAGGACCGGAAATCACAAAAATACAAAGAAGAAAGTTTGAAATTTCCTGTAAGGGGGGGGGGGGAGCTATTCGGCTAGAACCGTAAAATGAGAAGAGATTGAACTAGGTGGAGTGAGAAGAGGCCAACTCGGAATTCAGTAACACAGTAACTTCATTGATGAATTGTTTTTTAAACTATTAGTTAACCAGGAACAGTTAAACAGCAGTTTGTTGCTACATACCATGCTCCTTAGATACAGTATTTGAGACATCACCATTAAAATAAGTACACTTGATATGGTGAGATTGTGCCATTTTGTTATTTTTTTTTGTAAACTGTAGCCATTTTTTTTTTTTACTCAAAAGTAATTGACACAATTACTAGAAAACCTATTATAGCAGAATCGAAAAATTATTGTAACAATTCTTCGATTTGAATTGTTAGAGAATATTTAACCTTTCTGTAACAACTTTGTTTTTATAGCCTTCTTATTAAGTCCTAATAATCAAGTACCTTCCTCCAGAAAAGGTTGAAATTCCCCCTAACTTATAAATGTTTCGTTACTCTTTTTTTTTCCAGTTATGGGAGGTAAGTATAAGAATCCCAAATGGTGTGGTGAAAAAAAGGGTAAATTAAGGGTTCAGCAAAAAAGTCGATGAACTTTGTTTATAAAAAGTATTTGTTCTCTGAGTTTGGAAAAAGCATGTTTGGTGAATATGAAACATCAGGTTTGTCATTACAATAAAAATAAATCCTTCCAACGACTTAAAATATTTTTCTCATCCAAAATAGAAATGTTTCTCGATTGTATCCCCATAATTATAAATGTTGAATTAGTTGAATAGAAACATCGTGATGTTTGAGGTTGGCTTGGTTATACCAATAAGATCGAAAGTTGAAACCATGCAACAATACGGCGTTCTATCCTGTCAACGAAGTATTAGTACAAGACCTAGCCCACAGAACATATCAACCACCAGACTTCTAGCCTTGACATCGAAGGGGGATTTATCCACTTTAATAATTTATGATGCTATAAAGTATTTAGATGACTAAAACTTGATCCGGGAATCGGCATTAGTAACTAAGACAACCGTCATGTAAGAAGGCACTGGCTCTTTTGGGATATTCAATACATTTACAATATATGAATAATGTTAACCTTTTGAAAACACGAGGAGAGTTTTAGAAGCTATCAATGATTCTTCGTTACTTAGCTTGATAGAGACAAGATGGTAGTAGCTATTTCACCGCTTGCGTTGAAAGCCATCTGAATAATTTCGCTGTCAGCTCCTGAACTAGTACCCGCCTCCATGGGATCCATTTTCTCCCTGTTTCTTGTGTTTTGGACCAATATGCATACACTGTTGTTAATTTTTTCAGTAGCGATGATAAGTGTGAAACATCTTCTCTTTAGACATTAATATCTCGATTTTTTTTTTTTTTTTTTTAGTTTACAGTTTTTTTCTCTAGCATAGAGTAGAAAATACGGGTTATTGACCTATACTAACCAGAGTGGGAGGGCAGAGGTTTTACCCAGGATCTGCCCCGAAATAGAGGTCGACCCGCCCCGCCCAGAGTGTATCGCGTATAGTTGGCTTGTTGGACAAAAATCTATTGATTGTGAATCCTCATCTTAAAGGCTATTCTGATTATAAATATATCCTATAAGAGGTGTTTATACTTATTATCTGCCAAAAAATAACAAAGAGCCACAGAAAAACATTTCAGTCGATTGTTACATTTTATGAACATAAATCATATGAATAACGTAAACAGTGAGATTTCAGTCATTTTCATCATCGTAAAAGTTCATGATCAAGTATATACACATATATGAATTGATGAACATGAATTCATGGCTGTGTTGAACTGTTAGTTATAACATGAATTGTTAGCTATCACGCTATACATGACAGTAATAAACGTTCTCAGGACAGTAGATTCATTGTTGCTGGAAAGTACATGAAAGTAGGTTCACTATCGTAACATGTACTGTCAGCTATAACGCTATCCCTAGAGTGAGGTCAAGTGAATATCTTTTCATGACCGAAACTATTGCAGTTCAGTCTGTAGTTGCTGCAATCAAAAATGATTTAATGGCTGTAATCCCTTACTTTTAAAAAATACTAATTTATAATACTTTTATATCAGTGATCTATAAAGTTGAAAAATAAAAATTATCCAGTTACTGTTTTTTGTGAAATCAATTGAAAAGGAGCATTTGTATAGGTTATGTTTGGCGATTACAGGGTTGTGGATCCTAAGGTAGACAAATATTGAATAAAATGAATTTATTTCATTATAAATTTAATGTAGTTTAAAATAATGACATATGTTTTAATGTAATATCAGCTATAATGATAAATTAACATCCTGGGTTACCACGGCCTCCTAGACACAGTCCGATTATGCAAATTGTATTTATTTGTTTTTGTGAGAACTGTAAGAGTTAATTTTGCGCATATTTTTTTAATCAACCAAACCTCCACATATTCTGATTTTCATAGATATTTAAACTAACCGAATCAGCTGCGTTGTCGACATTTAACGGCCTCGCGAGCGGATTCAGTTTTAACTTGAGCATAAACGCTTTTTGTCCCTTGTAAATTTCATAAGCTCAAAGGTCTTTCCCTCGCATAATAATTTAGTACCCTTCGCAGAATTGATTCAACATTGCCTCTAATGATTTTATCCTTTTATTTGAAGTACGTGTTGCTGTTTACATCTTCCCTAAATATCAACTAATTCAATTAAGTTTTCTTACAATTCTTTTAGCTTTTTTTTTTTAACGTTTCATTATTTATTCTTTAATCCGAGGACCTCCCTTTTTACATCATTGAATACTTAATTCCTTCTATTGAACCGTGAAAAAATTCCAATTTTCAAGAAGGGACTTCATATAAACATACTTCATACTTACGCCTCGGTTAATGCAAATTACATGCTTAGTGGGTTGAGATTATTTCGATTATGTTTAATTATATTTAGACCTCTAAAAAACAAAACAAAAAAAAAAGTTTTTTTTTTTACCATTAAAATATTCTTTTTGTATTTTTCATTAAAATATTATGAAGTGCCTTTTGTATTTTTTAAAATTTTGTGTAAGCATTGAGTTTATAAAATATTTTTTAATAAACAATATTGATCAAAAAGCCAGAATAAGAACAAATAATTTTTTTTTTTATTGTTGTAGGTAGTTTTAAGAATGAAAAATGAGCATAAGTTTATGATTTTTCGAAGAAAATAAACTTCAGGGGGCATGAATCTTTAATGATTCAATATTAATTCTTAAGGACATTACTTCTAGATAAAAACTAAATCATTTTCTAACAAAAAAAACCCATAATTGTTTCTTTACTTGAAAGAACTCGGGAATCAATTTTTTGTAACTTCTAGAATAGCTGTCATGTTTTATCCCCCCTTACTATACTTGTCAGACATCAGTTTTGACTTTTAACTGTGTATAGTTTTCATTAAAGTAACTTTTTTTGTCTCCTCTAGAATTCTTGTACTAATACTTTCTACACCTTATTCCTCCGTAACCAAACTATAGTGGCTCTTCACAAATCTGTTTTTTCTTTCAGTAAGTAGTCTTTTACATACTGCTATAATTCCTAAATCTTAGATTCTAATTCTCATGACATAAGAAGTTCCTGAAACTGTGCTTTATATTCCCGATAATTCACAAAGTTCGCAAATCTACATGGATTTTTCAGTGATGTTTATAGTTGGACAATTTCATAAAACTGATCATCACTAAATGTTCACACTCTACGTTTACCGCATGGTTTAAGCCAATTCCGCTCCATGTATTTGTTGCTAGCAGAAAGCTTTGTCACCTTAAAGATTTTTTTGTATGAGGAAAAGGCTCAATGTGGACAGATTCATATTTAATTTTTAGGATTCAACGACAGCTACTTCTGTTATTTCCTCTTTTCTTGATATACGGCCTGAATTGGTCCAGTATGAAGATAACCGGGGAGTTAAGCGACTGCCTGACGACTGGAGCGACACCAGTTCTACTCCGGCATGGGGGGTCGACATTTTTATTTTTGTGGTGGTTCCACGAAATGAAAATGACCCCCATGGTTAGAAGATTTACAAGATATTACCAAAATATCATTCTGCGGTGAAATGCAAGCTTGTGTTCAATAATTAGATTGAACAAATCACATAAGACCACCGTACTCTCCGTCATAAGCCTCTATACTCCTCCCTACAGTGCCTTTTTTAATATCACTCTTACGCCTGTTAAACAGATTTGCTAATTAGAATTTTATCTTGACAAGAGACTTAGTTGGAATTCCCATAATAGACTGAAAGGACAAGAAATTCCTCATAGATTTCGATTACAACTACACCTACTTGACAAAGGTTCTGAGCTCCCCACCCACTACCAAAACCTATTTTGTACAATGATAATCAGACCAATTTGGACATACGGAATTGAGCTTTGGGGCTCCACAAAATCACCAAATTTTTTTTTGTTCCATAACAATCCCTGATAATTCTCCGAGGCGTCTAAAAAGAAGATGCCAACGGGATCTTCTAATTTAAAGCGATGATTGAAGTACCACCATTAGGTGGTTCCTTCCCAAGATCATCATTTGTTGTGTAACATTTATCACATTTACTTATTGTATTTTTTATACAATAAATTTCTATAAATAAATACAAAAGTAATTAGATTAGAGTCGACAATAATGGAACACCTAACGTGACTATTTGATTGGGAGCTATCTGTATGAATGTATCTAGTAATGGGGTAATTTTTTGAAAAGCTGTTAGCAAATAATTGAATGCTGTGGTTCTGTTTTTCTTGTATTTCTTGAGCTCTGCACCGAGTAAAACGGAAAACTAAATAAATTAAAAAAAAAAACGTAAACAGGCCATATTTTAAAATACAATTTATGAGAAAAAAAAAGATATCAAAAAGAAAAATGAAAAAGAAAGATCAGAAAGTAAGTCAAACTTTAAAATTTACACGGTAGCCACGAGAAACTATTATGCGATCGCGTGAGCTCCCGGAATAATCAATGTCTCTCATGAAAACTAGAATAAAAACGCTAAACCTTGTATAACATTAATCTATTATAGTCATTATGTTAATTCTTATTCTAACAGTTTTATAATGCAATGCATATATTTTAGTCTGCGTCAATTTTATTTTATAGTTTTATTTTTAGGAGCGTTTTTGCGGTGCCCAGTATTTCTACCATCTTCGCTGGCCCAAAGTTGATTTTCCAAAAAGTATTAGAGGTGGGAAAAAGAATTTAAAATTCAAATCAAACAGCATAGGATACAAGATATGGCCACATTAGTTGATCCTGGATGAGGCAAACTAGTTTTTATTTCCTTTAAGAAATAAATTTATAATTATTTATCATACAAAAATTGAGTTTGTGAGTGTCCATTTTAGTGTTAATTTTTCGTGTTCAAAACTATAATTGATACACAATTGTGTCCCATGAATGGTCATATTGTGCGAGTAGATACTATACCTCAAGATGCCAAGTCCATATGACCCATTATCCAATTCTCAACGGTATGGGATGAAAATCAAAATCTGTGTTTTTGCAGTTATCCGTGTTTTTATAAAAAGAAAATATCAAATAAATCTACTTAACAGCTCTAAAAAAATCTAAGATGTCCAAATTAAAGATGAGAAGAATAAATAATTTTGCTTACTCGCATTATTAATTGGCCAATGAGTTAATTTTTAAAAAACTCATAAGTTTATACATAATTAAAAATTATTTTATTTTTTATCTAAACTATTACAAATAATTATTTTTTTGATTTTCTTATTTGGGAAATAAAATCATTCTCAAGTGAGAGAAGATGAAGGGGGCGATAGAGAAATAAGGAGAGCAGGCAATGTTATTCTAGGAAGTAGAGTATGTGTACATAGAAGGGAAAGTGGAGGGCATTTTGAGCGGTTGCTGTAAATAAAGTTTGTAATTAACGTTAATGAAATAAGAAAAATAATTAGATGTATTTATTTAAATAAAAACCAAGAGAATTTATAATTATCCTTTGTATCTTTTTTTAAAATTTCTGCTTCCTCGCGTCCTTAATTGATCAGTGAAGGTAGGCTTGTTTTAGACCATATCAAGGCTTAATAAATGAGTAAGTTTTTTTTAGAGTAATAGCTCCTTCAAATGTCCAAAAGTGTTTTGAAATATTAAACTTTAATTTTCAAAATAATGTCATCGAACGCTTTTCTTTTTCCAACCCATCGCATATATAGGAAATTTTCTCATCTTTAATTTGGTACCTTACATTTCTAAGGGCGCTTTAAAGTAGATTTCTTTGAGATTTTCAGGGGAAAACCACGGATAACAAAAAACACAAAATTTGATTTTTAGCACATACCGTTGAGAATCGAATATGAGTTATATGGACTTACCTCTAGCGGTATAGTATTTGCTCCCACAATATTGCAGCTCATTTATGGGACACGCGGTATAATACTTATGGACTGAGAAAGGCCTGGCATATAATAACATAAAATAGATCTATTGGAGAAATAAAAGCCCTTATAAAAAAAAAAACACTGAAATAACGAAGACTTTAAATAAATTATTTCGAGTATTTCCAAGAGTTTAATATTTAAAAACAGTTTTTGATACTGTGACTGAAATGAACTTGTAAATGACCAATAGAAAAGACCGAAACGTTACGTAATTGTGGAGTGTACATGAACATAGTAAAACGGTGATAAGTTTTATTTTTATATAACAAAGCTATTTAAATTTTTTATTTGCATCACAAACTCTACAGACACATTTAACGTAGATTTCGATTACTACAACACCTACTGACTTGATAATCAGACCAATTTGGACATACGGAATTGAGCTCTGGAGCTCAACCAAACCATCAAATTCCTCCCGTATCCTCCTTACACCCAAAATTCTCCGTAAAATCCTTAATGCTCCTTATTACGTCACAAATAAACTCATCCTTAAAGACCTTAACATCCCTTTCGTTGCAGTTTTGGCCCTTAACCATCCTAACCTATTAGTTCCTAATCTCTCATCCATAACAATCCCTAATAATCCTCCGAAGCGTCTAAAAGGAAGATGGCCAAAGGACTTTTTAATTTAAATTAATGTTTCCAGTACCACTGTTCAGTCTACGGGAGTATCATTTTTCAGTTGTTATATCGCTGGAATGTATATTCATAAGGACTATAGGGGGGGGGGGGGCATAAGCCACTATGATATCCGCTTAACCCCAGCACCACCCTGGGAGTAAGCGGAGAATTAGACGCCAAGACTGGTCGCGTGCTGTTGAGTGTTCAGCGAGTGCCTTCTTCTTTTTGGTACCACGGCCAACTAAGATGTCTGGCACCGAGCATGGTCTGCGCCGTCGACCGGCCAACTTTCTCCGTTGAGCAGCAGCGGCACACCATCCATTAGGTGACCCATAACAAAGGGGCAGAAAGCAAGTTCCCAGTCACAAGTAAGAACTTGTCTACAAACACAAATGGTGACCCTCACCACATCATATTCACATCTCACCAATAGACCAATTTTTTCCTCCATATCTAAATTCTTACTTACCTAACTAACGTAATTGTATTATTTTCAGCTCCCCCCTTTCACCAGTTATTATGTTTTATGTTAATATATATTAGTTTTTCTCAAGATCATTTTCTCTCTAATTAAACCCCTTCTGATATCTTAAAATCTAGACTTGGATCCAATTCCTTCAGAGCTTAAAATTTGAGGAAGGTCCAGTCAAACCATTGGGTAGTTCCTTTCAAAGATTATAAAGTGTTCAACATTTTCCTCAAATTTACTAGTTTTTTTTTTTTTTTTGTATGGTTGTAAATTTGAATAAATAATAAAACAATTAATTATATTATTTCAAATTCTTGAGACACCGATGATTTATTTAATAAATAAATAAAACAATTTAAGTTAATTATTTATCTTAAAATGTTCAGGTTTTTCTAAAAAAGAAAAAAAAAAATTGAAGCAGTCTTAAACTTTGTAAGGTACGAGCAATGATAAACCTTGAGCATATCATTTTATTGTAAGGTTGTTCACTATTATCACTAGGTCCTCATCTAGCTTACATGCAATAAATATTTTATTTCTCCACCTGTAGCCCCAAGCACTAAAAGCTTACTACAATTGAACGGCAGAAAGCCTACCGTCATTTTTACGGCAGGAGAGAAAAACAAAGACGATTGTACTAGAAATGCAAACAACTTGCCCCTTCAATAACTCACATTGATCTTGCGTCGTTTTTTTATTATATTCGACTGTGGCACAATTCTTTTTCTTTTCTGATAATTTTAAATTATTCCTCTAACCACATAAGATTTTAATGAATCATATTCAAAAATATATATTTTTTAATAATTCATAATAAATTATAAACTGCTTTCGATTTTAATGTATAGAATATTTTCCTATGGATTTTCGTATGAGTCGATCAATTTTTTATTTTTTTAATAAACTGAATTGCCATAATAACGAGTTTCAATAATATTTAATGAACTATTGATAGAGTTATTCATACTGTTTCAAAGCTTTATCTTATAAACTATACCTATGATATATTTTTTCCTAGATACAACTGATGTAGCCACATTAAATAATTTATACAATTTTATGGTGGTAATGCTATATAATATATAACTGAAATATATAATCTAATTCTTGAAATCGTGCACATTCTCATTTCGGAGACAATTTTTCAATTTATAAACACTAAAATGTACGAAAAAATATGAATTTAACTGCTGATAATTGGCAAAAAAAACTTAATACAATAGCCACTAACTGCCATTATTTTACTTTACCTGTATATAAAGTATACAGTAAGATGAAGTATTACGACCGGGCGAAATTTCGAATTATAGTTTATACTGAAATACACGTTTTAAGATCCTTCGAGTCCAAATAACAAAGTCACCCAAACTGCTCTGTGTATTTTAAGCCTCGCTCAATAACGAAATACGGGCACATGTCTAAGCTGCAACCGCCACTTTTTCGATAAAATCGACTACCCAAAAGTGCCACTTTAATTTTTGATTTTTCGCATTTTTTCGATTTATTATAAATCCCCTATAGCGATTTTGTCAACTTTCTTTGTTATCAAATAGGTATCATCATCATTGAACCAGTCTGACATTGGTTGAAGGTGGATTTCTTTAAAAATTCTTCTGAAGTTTCTTCAATTTTTTTATTTGAAAAAAAAAAATAGTTCGCTATCTTAAATTTTACTTATATTCGTTATTTTCACCTCTTGAAAAAATTAAGTAAGAACTTTTAAAGGAAAATAAAAGAAATTGTTCATATTTTCCCATTTCCTGATCTCAGACTTTCTGATCTCCAATTTATACAAAACTTGTTTTATTTTTTTATGGACGAGTATTCGTCTTAAAACTTTAACGAGGTCTTTGAATCATTTTACAATATCCCAGTATCGATTTATCTGCTTCTAATTAATTCCAGCTAAGGTTGGATTTTCAATGAGCTTTAGGGACCTTTGCAACTTCATGGCTTATTTGATAAGACGCCAAGTTTTGGTAGCAAGTTCCAACCTCACCTAAGACAATAAATTGATTTTACGTTTACCCAGTCATGCGAGTAAGGTTGTTAACAGAGGGCCTACGAAGGGAGGGAATTGCAAGCTCCTGTAACAGCTTTTGCTACATTCATACAAATAAACATTCCTTTTACTACGTGATTTTCGGGTAGGGAATTTCAGACCTTTTATGCTGTCTTTTTATATTTTTATTTATTTCCACCTATGAATATTTATTTTTCTTGGTGTCTCTAACCCAGAGGTAAAACATTTCTATGAGACAATTCACTTAAAACTAAAAAAAAAAAGTTATTTTTTTGTAGAATTTTAATGTTCCCTTGCCATAAACCCGTAGTACAAATGACTTTTCCATCCCCTAAACTACTTCATTGCTTCCGATAAAATTTTAGGACAGGCTTCCTCAACACAGCTGACGTCACAAGTGCCTGCCTAATATAACCTTTAGTCCGAAACCGTTATTGTTTATAATAAATCTCACAATAACTCCTATTGTTTTTATATGTTATCTTTATATAGTGTTTATCTTTTAAATTAATGGGTTACTCTAATGAAAGGAATTTTATGTTCGAAATTAATGGATAACTTCTATGAAATAATTTTTTCCACTCTTTTTTTTTAATTATCTTTAATATTATTTTCTTCCTTAGGTCCTGATACAAGTTATATCTTGGAAACCTAATCTCTTGCCCATCATTGGAATCACATTGGACTTCGAAAAACTCCAGAAGTTCGATATGTAAAATATCCGTTCATATTGTGGTATTTTATAATTTTTTATTTAATTATTTATTTAATGTAATTTACAACTGTACAAAATAATACAATAGGTAAATATGTTGTATGTTTCATATACACTTGAAAATCTTGGGAAAGTACCACCCATTGGTGGTACTTCAAACATTAATTTAAATTAGAAGGTCCCGTGGCCATCTTCTTTTCAGACGCCTCGGAGGATAATCAGGAATTGTTAAGGATGAAAGATTAAGAATTAATAAGTTAGGATGGTTAAGGAGTTTGGAATGAAAAGACGCATATCTGTTTTGGGTTAAATCTGCAACGAATGGGATGTTAAGGTCTTTGTGAATGAGTTTATTTGTGACGTAATAAGGAGCATCAAGGATTTTACGTAGGATTTTGGATTGTAAC
>NW_027112258.1:162383-174173 GCF_000696795.3 Halyomorpha halys | reverse complement strand
TGTTGTATGGTAGTATGAGATGTTCTAAATCCAAACTGGTGGTCAGGAATAAAATGATATGAGTCAAAGATTGGATAGAGGCGTTTTAATGAGAGTTTTTCTAGGATTTTGCCCATAATGGGGAGGAGTGAAATAGGACGGTAGGAAGGTGGATATTCAAGTGGCTTATTTTATAATTAAATAGAAAAAAATGTCATCTATATATACTGTTCAACTTTTTGTTTTATTTTATTCAAAGGAAATTACTTTTTTTATTTGTAGGTTTTTTTAAACATTTGTTTTCGCACTAAACCTTTCGCGTCTAATTAAATATTTTTGTTCTTTTTTGTTTTCATTAACAATTTCTATTTTTTTAAAAAAAATAATTTACCAATATAATTATTAATATAAACACATTAATAATTTTACATATTGTAATTAACATTAATAATAATCTACACTAATATTTTTGTGCAATTCTATATCTACTTTTTTGCACCACGTAACACGAAGATCACAGACCACACAGTCTTGTTACTGATAAAAATATGGCTTTGCATAATTTTTTTTAGTTTTATTTTAATACAGGGATAATTGCATATTAATTTATTATAAGAAATAGATTTTATTAAAAATAAAATTGCATGCTTTTTTTTAATAATATAATATCACATCGTGAATAATTTTAAAAACTCGTGTATATATCTTTTATCAGTTTTATTTTCATAAAAAAGTGGCTTTATATAAACTTTATATAAGCTGAAATAAAATGTATTAAACATAAAATTAGTTTAACTATTTATTTGGCGACGTTTCGCTCCACTTTGTACAGCTTCGTGAGGGCTGTTACAGTTGAGAGCTTTCGAAACTTTTCCTTCGAATACTTCAAAGTTTGAAAGTTCTCAACTCGAAGAACCCTCATGAAGCTGTACAAAGTGGAGCGAAACGTCATCAAAATAAAATTATTTACATTATTTTAAAACTTTTATTCTTTATAACATTTTTATATTTTTAGTAACCAAATCTTGAAAATATACTAATAAAATATTGTTATGCTAATTTTTGAATTTATAGCAATAATGTTGTTCTTTTGATTGTTCAAAATCCATTTAAAATCTAGTAAATTAGTTCAATTATAAATTTTGTGCTAATTATGCCATGCCTTAATAATTATGCATAATACACTACTATATTTTAGCATTTCTGTTTGTATGGTATGCTGTAATTAACATCGATAATAATACATTCTGAAACCTTGAATTTTTGTTTGTAAAGATATCTATCTATTAATCAGATAACATGTTCACATTTTTTGAAATTCAGTTCGTACATTTCTATTATGTAATATGTACTTATGTGGCTGTGTATACCTTTTTTTATATAATGCTATAAAACTAGTATTTATGGACTCAATGGTATTAATTGATACAAACAATATTTGTTTGGTGATATTTCTTATAGTTAGTCACCATACGACTCTATGACTGTCTGGACAAGAAAGCTGAGATGTATAGAAGAATCCATCCAACTTACCTGAAACAGAAATAATCCTCAATTTATTATCAGTTCCAATAGTTTGCGTAATAAAACATTTACCCTTACTAATAAACTTGATTGTTCAATTTTTATTTCTTCAATAACAATATTCCTATAATTCAAACAAATGAAAAGTCGATTCTCTATACAAATAAATAATAAATTTGATGATAGTTATTTTGAATTTTTTTCATTCTTTCCCTTTCATTTAAATTTTTTTAATTATTCTTTGAACCACATACGTTAAAAAAAATAACAAATTATTACAATAAAATATCACCAATGTAAAATAATATATTTCAAAACTGATTGTTTTTTATCATTTTTGTTTTTAATATCTGTAAAAATGTATATCAAGTTGTATTTTCTCTTCTCATATTACAATTGTCTATAAAAAAATATAAAATAATTTTTTTTTTACATATCAATAAATCTATATATAATTAAACTGTTATAAACCAATAAAAATATTAAATTGATTAAAACGTGTTTAATAATGAACTATTTTTTAAAAATTCAAAAACAAAAATTTGATTAATTTCATTATTATAAGCTTCAAAAGTTTATTTATCAAAATGGTGATTTTAATGTTCTTAGAAACCTTACACAATATTTTTTGTAATATTCATAGAGTATTCTATTAATTTAAATAAAAATAATTTATAGTCATCTGATACAATTGAAATTTTATATAAGATATTAAATTTTAAGATACACACTTGATTCAAAAATGAAATACAAAAATTGTTTTCTTATTTGGATTCAGCTTGTGTCTTGATATTTTGCTATCTTCCCACAATATCTGATGTGTTTTAAAAAATAAATAAATAAACGACTAAGAAAGGTCAGTACGTATCATGTGTCGGCACGAATTTTCAATGTCAAATGTATTTTATTTATCGCTAAGACGAAAGTTACAGTTATCGAGTTCTTACTCTTATTAAGCATTAAGAATAATATTATAAAGTTATATCTAGCTGCCAGAGCTCATAGATTATTTCATCCGTCATGTCCAATCAGCGTAAAATGTTTCATGCATTAGGCCTCGTAGTACGACAACCTCGTCAAACCAGTCCCAGAAACAAGCCCTGGCGTTCCGTGTTATATAATCTTAGAATTCTTCCGAATAAAGACATTATTCAAAGACAAAATCTAACCTTCATGTATCGATAGCCAAAGTAGAAAATTGACAAAAACAATTTTTGATCTAGATAAAGAAAAATCATCTGCTACTAAGATACTAAAACATATCCTCACGTAATATTTAATTTAAAAATTATAGACCAATCAACTTCATCTCTTCATTGCCTGTTCCTTATAGATATATTTTGAATCTAAATATTTTATTAGTATAGGATATTATTAATAATGAAAAAAATGGAAGTTTGCATGTTAAATAGTGTGATATAATAATACTAAAACACCAAGTTCATTAAAAAAAATCATTGACCACTGATACTTTAGTATGTATATATTCTTTTTTTTGTAGTATCAATCACTAATTGGCCAAAAGTACATCAAGATTGAAGGAAAAAGTGTTGAAATCAAATAATTCAATTTATTATGAAAAATGGTAACATGTTCAAGAATAATTCTTTTAATTTTGATTCTAAGAGATGCGTCATATTCCTATTATTACATTTAGTTACAAAGTTTTGAAAGTTTATTCATCAAAATAATAACATACTTTTATAGTTTATTTTTATAGAATTATCTTGTATTTAAAAAAAAAAAGAAAAAGAAAGGAAAGTAATTCAGTTAATGTTTTATCCTTCAGCATAAATATTTTTAATACATCTATGAATAACTTTTTCTTATTTGTGAAGATGTACTTTTTTCATATTCATTTGTTGAATTTACAATCCTTCCTCTAATTTCGTTCCTAGTTCAGAACCTAAATTTAACAGATTAGTTGTATATTTTAAAATTTTAGCTGTCACATAGCAAGTTCGGAATTTCATTTCCGCATATTATGTATTTTTTTACTTCATATTTAACGTTTTTTTACTGCATATTTAACGTTTTTTTATTTCATATTATATGGGGTGTTCTGAGTGTTTGCTGCATAAAATTAGGGGCCCTGGTGTCAGCAATTTAGTTGTGGATAGTAAAAAGTTCACCAACAATACACACTGAGAAAATAACAATTATGGAAAATTGAAAAAGCTGTTACATATCTTCATCCCTATCCCTTTTTTCAAACACTGTAGGCATCAGGAATGTTATCATAACTAAGTGAGTGATATCAAATTATTAGCTGGGAAGAGCGAAAATGCATAAGGTTTTGTTTTCGAAATTTTATAAAATAAATCCAATGCATAATAATACTATAGTTATAAAGTAGTATATTCAAGTAATAACTTAAGAATTTTATTAGCTTCACAGCAATAAAAGATAAATGAAATATAACATAGCCAAAGGTCAATTGGGCGATAAATTTTCTCAAATAATATAATATATTTTGTGCCTGATTGCCCAAAAATGATAAACTAAATTCAAGCCGATGGCATGATCTCTTTTTATTTATTACTCATGCATACCAATAAAATTTCGAAGTTTTAACGTTGTTTTAAATGTTGAAAAGTTATAAATACCGTAGGCGGCGTGAATAACGTTTACATAAATACAGAACTGTTACAAGAATAGACCGCAACTGAAATATGTAGCAATAAAACATAATGACGTTATCTGGGCGGCCGTCACTTGTCCGACAAATGGCCTAGCTCAAAAGAACTTTCATTTTCTTCGAGAATACATAAATTAACTCGGTGTTAATTACAGAAATCATTAATATTAAACAGGGGGATTTTCGAAATTAGATACATTTGCCGTGCATTCCGTCAAAGATTGCACTGATCAACACGAATTTTGAGCGGGTTCTACGAGCCAAATTTTTATTTCTCCCACGTAACTAATTACAGAAAAACGGTTGTACCAGATGAAATTTGATTATTTAGTAACTAGAACGATACTTCAAATCTCCTACAATTTAAACCAAAATGAGTTTTGTACGACCATTACTTTCTAGGATACAAACTCTTTGTCATTACGCGATACTATCCAAGAATAATGAAAAATAAATAGTATTAAGTGAACTTAACAACTAATCCTCTAGTTTAAATTTTACTATATAATTCGATATATAAAACAAAATATCATTTTTATATGTACTATTATATAGGAACTCGAATGAGGAACTAGAAACAAAATGGTGCAAAAATACATACACTCTGGAAGATATATACATCATAGTAACCAATGTCCAAAAAGATATAAAATACACACCACACATTTTAGACCAACAAGACATGAATTCACAAATTTAATGAACAGGGCGCGAAAATTAACTACTTTAGTGGAAATGACTAAAACAAACACACATTAACACAACCTTAACCCCAAAAAACTAACAGAAAAAGATACTAAACAACCCCTTGAATACTTATACTCTCAGAGAGGACATTAAAAACTCTAAACAATAAAAAAACAACAAAAACGATTACGCAATCACATACAAAAACACTTTATCCCAACTTTACACCAATACGAACGACAAAGAAAAAAAGAGATACAATCCAATATAGCGTATGAAATTCCCAGAGAAGAGAACTTCCGGAAATCCTATTTTGGAACTTCGGAACGGTAAAAACCCAACAAAGCTGACCAAACCGTTCTCACCACACATTTTAGACAAACAGGTCATGAATTCAACTTTGATAAACCAAAAATCATACATAGGGAAAAACAGCTTTAAACGAGATTTCAAATAAATGTTCACCATAGAAAGATTTCAGAATCGGGCTAACAACAAAAATCAGATGTACAAAATTTAAATTCATGTTACTCAAACCTAATAAACACATAAGACATAATTAACAGCTGACTATCTCCTCTAAAGAACTGTTACGTGTTGGAACAACCAAAACAAACCCACCATTCCACCACTATTTAGTTCTGGCACAAATCTTGAGTTATCTATAATATAGCAATATAGAACACACTGTAATTGGCAATTGTTAATAATGTTTTTATTTAATAATGTTTTATTTGTAATATTTATTAATCTTAAATTATACTATGTACATGTAGTTTTTAATAATTAGTTGAAGAAATTCTTTGTTCTAAAAAGTCATTTTTTTTTTTGTTCTTTATTGTAAGACATGACTATGCAAACAAAAAAGTTTTGAAACGTTTCCACAATATAGTTGTCTTATTGACTGATCCACAAGATTTGCATAAATATACATATATTTGCAAAGTGATTTTGATTTTTTCGGATTTTTAGTGTTCTTTTTATAATTCAATTATTGCTTTGGTAACCTGATGAAACAATGTTTTAGGGCGCCGGTAAATTTCAAATTCAAGATCAACTCCTAAACAAAAAAGTTACCCCCTTTATGCAATTATACGATCAACAATGTGTTTTTTATTACAGTAACACAGGTAGACAAGAAAAAAATTATGATTATATTCTAACAAACAAATTTTGATTTTTTATCTGGAATGAAAACCAAAACTTTGATTTATTTATTACTGATAAAATTTGATTTTGCAAAAATGATTATTGAATCACTTCAAAACTACGCCCCTCACGGAACAGCTTGCCTTTACGTTAAGTCTTGAAATATAACATTTATGTCCACTATTACATAGACTGTAAAAATACAATAATTAGTATATAACTATATAACCCTTTGAACGAAATTAAAATGACATTAAAAGGCGATGAGAATGGTATAAAAGACATTTGAAACACACTGAAGTTCTTCTTATATCAAAGACACCCCTCTCAAAAACATTTTTCTCTCATTATCTTTCATAACTTTTCCTCTCTTTATTTTTCATAAAAATAAATATAACTTTCTGGTTTTCAATGTGAATAATAATGCTTTTGATTCATAATTGAAGGATCTCAAAGAACTTCATACTTAAATAAAAAAAGGTTATTCTTACAAAAATGCTAATTCTGACCAAAGTATCGATGTGCCTCATTTTTATTAAACAAATAAAAATAAAATTTAAAGTAAATTTTTACTTTCCTTATTTATACTCCCGATTTAAAAAAAAAAAAAGTTTGTACCCTAAATTTTAAATCAAATTTTATAAAACATCACTAAGGTATTTAAAATTTCAAGTTTGAAAATGATCACTTAAGTCATTTTTCAGACGGAAAATAAATTTTATAAAAAATGTTGGGAAATCTATTTAAAACAATATATAGATAAAAATTTTGCTGGTTAATAAAATATAATGACGAAGTTTATTTATGAAAAATAATTTATAAGCCTAACCGATTAACTGCTACAGGACTTGCCCCGACTTGCCACTTAATCGGGGATCAAATTAAGCCGAGATCAGAATGAGGGTTGGTATACCTGTGTAAATTAACACAAGGTACAATGGAGCAGTGTACATTGTGCAGTTGGCAATACTGGTAGCTGGTATAGAGATCATTGTTAGGTCTAACGGCTCCAGTGCCTCCAGTGGCTCCAGTGGCTTGGAGGCAGAATGTGTAACTGGACTTTACAAAGCTTTCATCATACAAGACCCAAGTGGCTATTAAGTAAACGCATTTAATTTTCTATGTTTCGCTCTGAAATTATCTTGTGTCCTAACTGAACTTTTAGAGGAGGGGTGAAGAAAAAGAAAAGAGTTAAATGCATTTAAGATAAATAAATTCATAAAAATCTGATGATGAAATAAATGCTTGTACATTTCAGAACAACTATTTCTTCATTAATCTGTACGACAATATCCCCCTTACTATTGGTAGCCCAAGAGAAGAAAAAGTAACTTCTTTCACCCCAATTTTCGGATACTTTAATTTAAAAAAACTATGTATAGTTAGTTGTAAAAATTGATGAGTCTGCAAAGTATAAGAAGAATAAAAAATTAGGTTTGTACAAAACGTTAAAAACACATTTTTTTCATTTTAGAGCACCATATCGTTAAAGCTACCAACAACACTAGAAGACCTGATTGAACAGCATTTAAAGTAGAGCTAATCTACTAAAATAACATCCCTAATCGGGTTCCTTACGTTCCATAGTTCTCGATATACATATATATTAAAGCAACGTGACAAATGAATGACAATTTCATGAAATATATATTTTTTTTATGTTCCCTCTTAACTATGTTTGACAGACTCATCAATTCTTACTAGTAATTATACGCATTTTTCATTGAAGTAATAAAAAATTGAGGTGAAATGACAAACTTTTTTTCCACTGGGCTCTTGTACTAAATATATTCCGATAAATTTCAAGTTAAAATAAAATCTGACTATTGTTATAACAACTATTGAAAAAAGTTAATTGTCAAATTCTTTCATATTTCATAGTTAGCCACTGTTTTTATTACGATTAACAATGAGAGATGGTTCATTTTTTCAAATAAACAAATTTAAACGGCAGTGGCCTAGAGGCAAGTTGAGTGTTTGCGGCTTTAGCACACTTGCTTAGCCTCCACTGGCTTATTACCTGTGAATGTGGCAAAAGGGATGCGCTGGCATCTCAAAGAGGTCCATTGTGTAAATATTTTATATAAGAGATTATTTGATTTATATTATTATTTTAGTCATCCGCATAGTTCGACTTTGATCATTTTCTTTATCCTTCTGTTTGTATATATTTTAAGAGAGATTCTATTTATTTTTATGCACTTTTTTTTTTCTTTTATGTTATTTTATTTTAGTATGAATGTGATCAGTCATCACTATTACCTATTGCCCACAACGGTGTGGCAGATTGTAATATTTATCGATAAATAAAGTTTTTGAATCAAAAAAATAATTTCTTGTTCGTACCTGGAATACATGAATTTTAACAAAAGTTAACAAAGCCGTGTACAATGAAATGGGATCGACAGAGATTGGGTAAAATCATTCAAGGCTTTTCGATAAAATAAGAAGAATCGATTATATACAGACTCTTTGGTAAAGATTCTTGTAATATTGTCTAAAATATACTAATCTGTTTTTTTAGTTCATAAAATACTAAGATAACTTTACTACTTTCCTTTTTATTATTTCATACACCTTTTGTACGCTGGGTATTATCTACATATATTTCAAATTCAATATATTTCAATTCAGTTTCTCGATTCATGATTTCAAATTTTTAAAAATTCTTTTTTTTTATATACGTAATTTTTTTTTCCATTGAAGATGAACCTACGACTGTATTTCATTCTTAAAGCATTTATTGTCAAATATGCAGAATAAAATTTATTAATTATGCTTGAGTATATTAATTCTTGAGGCTATTTTATTAGCTGTTCAAAAAATGAATACAAACAAAATATGTAATCGTATTAAAACATAGCCCGGGGTCATCACCGTTGTATGAGACACGTCTTTTAATGGAATTGTTGATTTTCTAACGTTCTCCATTTCTTCACCGCTACAACTTGCTACGGAATTTCCAATGAAATGGGTTATATTATTTTTAATTAAAAATCAAATTTTGAAACGAATTTATATCTGCTAAAATTTCTCTCACCAGTGATGCGGCGAGAGAGATCCGCTGGGATCTCTTGAGCTCTGCTCCACCCCTCACATGTGTGGGATAGAGTGGGCTCAGGGATCCTCAGGTCGATTGTGTAAATATTGTATATATTATTTTATCGTTATGTTATTTTATTTATTTATTTTTCATACAGATAGTTTGATTATGTTCATCTTGTTTATTCTTTTGTTTGTACATATCTTAAGAGTTGTTTTTTTTTTTAATTTATTTTATTTCTTTATTTTTTTTTTACTTTAGTATGTATGAGATCATTCATCACTATCACCTATTGCCCACAAATTTGTGGCAGATTGTAATATCTATCAATTTGAAAAAAACAAATTCTCTCAGACGCTTCCTTAACAAAAAACATTAATTCTTATGTTAACTGCTTGGTCTCAGATTTATATTTGCAACTTGTTTACAGTATCGCTTCCGAATAGTCATTCCGTTTCTTTCTTTTTTTTTTTTCTTTTTTTTTGCCAATTCACTTCCAGATTTCTTTTAGTCTGTTATCCTAGTTTTTTTTCGTATCTTAAAAGGATTTCAGGTTTCGTTTCAGACATTTTACTGATAGCAAGAAAGAGTGATAAGCAACTCTGTAACGTTCAGTAGTAAATAATCATTTTAAAACATCTTAGTCGTTTACTATCCAAAAAAAAAAAAAAAAGAAAAAAGCTTTTATCTGACTGATGTATGTAAAATAACGGCGCGTTCAACTCGTGAATAGGAAAATGATTTGGGTCTAACGACGAAAACAAAGCATAATATGCTATATTAAAGATTTCCCTCTATCGAAAACTTCTCGCCCTCTTGTAAATAATCTATGAGGTAGTAGTTGAAAAGTTTAGAGCAAAGCAGTGCCGAAGTGAACCCTGTAGCTCAATATTTCACTTATCCCTTCCCTCAAACCACACATCCGATTAAATAATATGTAAATAATTAAAAAAATTATGTTTGGTTTCAGACCAGAGCGAACTATAATATATAATACGCATTTCATTTACTGAAATGTGTGTATTACAAACAGTGTCCCGGATTTGCTGGCCACTCCCTCCACACCATCTCGACCTTCACCTGTCTCCTTTCCTTCCTCCATAAATCTTTGCGTCAACTTCTACTCTTCACGTTAACAACTTATCTAAGTTATTATTAACTTCAAGCTTAATTTATTATACAAAGTAAAACTCCTAGTCAGTTTATAAACAACATTTCTTCACTCTAAACACGTTCTACATTTTCAACGTTCATCTCCCTGAGATACCAAACAATGCTTAATGTAAACTTTTGTATAGAGACTTAAATACATGTGGTAAGCGTCATGTTCTCAATGCGCTATTTTACTTTTCGGAATCGATGAATGAATAATCGATAGGTGAAAATAACGCATTTTTAATTGAGTCCATAATCTGATCTTGACAATTGCTTTCAGTTTATCGACGTTTTGAGACTCTGGATTGACACTCAACTTTTTTACAAGAGTTTTGAGAATATCGAAATGAAACTTGGAAGGTTTTAGTGTGGTAAATGTATCTTTTCATTGCTCTGGAATTTCCAATAAAGAATTCTCATACGAATGAGAAGTTTGAAATGCTTCTCCATTTTGATTCTTCTCATGCAACGTATTCTGAAGGCGTAAATCGTAAAAAAAATATGATTTTTTTTTTTTATAGGTTTTTTTAAGATTTTCAGAAAATTTATCTTGAAACGTACAACCTTAAATTTTTACAGAAGAGTTTTCTTTTTTTTACATAAGCTAGTGGCTACACCATGACTATATGTCTATTAGTACTGTTAATATCCCCCAAATAAAATAAGGTGATAAATAGATTCTGATAAAATGAATGAAAAATTCAGACCAAAACAAAAGAAGATAGCTCTTGGTTTATTTTAAAATGAAATATAATTTCTAATTAACGTCTAATTTCTCACTAATTTGGAATAAGAATCAATTAATTATTAAATAACTACTTACATACTATTTATTTAATATAAATTTTCATTAATGCTCTGATATGTTCGGCAATAAACAGCATTATGTAACTTCACAAAATAAGAGGTGTGAACATCCTGAACGGTGGGTTCCGTTATAGAGGGGTTCAAATGCATTAAATGTGTACATCTTTGGCACTAAATAAAATTGTTTTGTTAATAAGGGTTGCTTATTTATGTTAATATGCAGTCCAGTTATTGTCATACAATTTTACGATATTCTTCTTACCCAATTAAATACAATTGGATAATGTCTTCCTATTTGAATTCTATTTTGCGATAAAACCTAGGACTATATCTGTGGAAAGCGAAGTGTGGCCAAGTGGTGGGTCATCACATCTACATTGGTGGGAGGATTCCTTTGTGCTTGGTATCAACCGGTCAGCAACCTAAAATTGACCCGAGCATTTCCTCAGCTCAGCTCCCCGCTACTCCAAGCCTCTGCTTTTAGATCGTCCTGTTTACTCTATCTCCTCTAGGGCAATATCAAGTAGTCATCTTGGCTAAACAAATAGATAATATTCCTAATTTTTCTTACACCAAATTTAATTTTTACTGCTCATTTCGATGTCGCCAATAAGCGAATATTTTATTTTATTGTTTGAGGAATACACTGAATATTATTTTATGAATGATTTATTTATTTTTAATTCGGTAGGAATGTATGAATAATCAAACGATACATGAACATTAGCAAACCAAATATATCTGAAATGGATTCAACAATACAGCGATAAATGTGCAAAACGTAAATACATTAAACAGCCATCAAAAT
>NW_027112258.1:160436-162268 GCF_000696795.3 Halyomorpha halys | reverse complement strand
ATATATATACATATATACATATATATATATATATCATAATGGAACAACTCTGATAAATTGCGTTTACACAATAAATACAGTATATGACATAAAATTATTCCAAAAAGTATGATTTTTTTTCTTTTGAGGGACGCCTACACCTCTCCCTGTGGAGCCGGTTAAGTGAGACTGTATTGCATACAATCTGCCACCTTCAAGAATTATGTTATAATCAAGTTATTATTCATTCATAACTAACATCAAAATTGAAGAAATAAAATAAGAACTCTAATGAATAATATTTTTTAAAAAATGCCCGATGATTAAAAATAGAACTTTTCTTCTTAAATTATTTTTGGATCAATGAAAAAAACGTGAAGAGGAAATCGGGAAAAAATATTTTACCTTCAATGGTATGGGAAAATTGATAGATGGATACAAACTAAAGATATTACATTATTAACACTTGGCAAGAGGGGAATTATATTGGCTCCATAATGACACTTGATCCTAGATCCACTCCGCCTATGACAGGCATTAGTTCCTAGTGTCCTAGTAACTGACTCATAGTTTCCTCCTAGAGTTATTAGTGCTACGGTGAGGTGTCCAGATCGATTTTGCTTAAATAATTTCATAATTCTAGTCGATTCCTGTTTAAGTAATAATCAAACCCGGCCGCAGACTTATTAATTATATTTTTATATCTCTTCTCTTTTTATAATAACCCTTTCTCGGATCGATTGTTATGGCGGTTAAACTCGGCCGTTACTCAGTTGGGTATTAAAATAACGTTCAAAAAACTATTATTAAATTAAAAAACTATTAAAAATTATTATTAAATTGGTTTTTATTAAATTAGAAAGTAAATAAGTAATTAAAAAGAGTCGAATAGATATTTTTCTACATGAATATATAATAATAAGGTAAAACATTTATTTTTATTTTAATGTTCATTGAGATGTTTTTAAACTGTATATCATAAAATTGCGTAAATTTGGCCTGCTTTTGTTAATAAATTTAATTTCTAATTGTGAACAGCATGGTATATCGCCGAAACTCTTTGATGTGTAATATACACATTTGAGAAGAGTTTATCAGTCAATGTAAGAAGAACGTAACCATTTCTAATGTTTTTTTGCAAAACATACTGATTTAATATATCTTTTTATTTTAGCTATGTTCAAAATTTTACCTGAATTAAATTCCAAATTATAATTATTTGTGATTGCATTGCTTATTAGAACTCTTAAATATTGTAGTTTTCTATTATGTATATATTTTTATCATTTTTGTTTAATATTTGTTATGTTTTCCCTGCATAAAAGTAGTTGCGCTTTGTTTACAATAAATTTTACAAATCACATTTTGTCTATTACTAATTTCAATTTCATCCTTAATATTTTTATACAACTATTTAATTTATTGATATTTTTTTAACATTCCTAATTTCAAGTTATTATGTTAATATTTTTAACATACTGGAAGATTATTTGTTGTTGTTTAAACTTATTTCCATGTTAAACAGGTTTTCCGCTTGATACCTTGGTTAGAATAATAATTTTATATTGCGTGACCACATTTTTTTTCAATGTTCAATATCTCATTAACTGAAGAAATTTAGTAGTAAATTTAATTATAGTACGTATATCGTTTTAACAACTCTATTATCAATAAGTCATCTATATATTTGGTGATTATTATTTGGTTTTCGTCCAGATCTTCAATTTGTTCTCTAATTATTTTATTTAAGTATCAGCTGTTTGAATTTCCACATAATTTTAAATCTTAACCCATGCATTTATTATTTAAAGAAATACGATTAAAGTTGGTATGATTAATCATTGTGCATAATT
>NW_027112258.1:155732-159323 GCF_000696795.3 Halyomorpha halys | reverse complement strand
TTACACTGGTTGCCGAGATGAAGCAAACGGACTAAGATTGCTGAAGTAAGAGAGAAGAGATAGGCCATAGTCTAAGGTGAACATAACAAAAACCAACTCTTATGAGTATAGATTGGCAATGAACTTCTCTATCTCAAGTACAGTGTAAGCCACCAGTGCTATGACTAGACCCGGAGAAGGCTTGATCTAATGAATCAATCCCGGTGACAATTGAAGGCCTCATGAGATCGGTTATCACTGAGGATTCACTCTTTTAACTCTACTTGAGATGGTTCCGTAGAATCTTATTGCTCAATCTCTTTTTATTTTATAATTAACATTCATACATATTACATATTAACATATATACATTTATACAATAGATCGTATTTTTATAATAATAAACTTATATACAATTATACAGCTTCTTAGACGCTTGTAGTACTGGCCCCTGGCGGGTTACAGCGGCACTACGTGCTCGCTGACTGTTACATATCCTTTGTTTGTTATTTATATTGACAACTAATTTAGTGCAGTACATTTATTTGTTGCAATTTATTTATACATTTATTAATTGTAATATTATTTCAATTTCCAGGTTTATTCTCATTTTTTTTTTATTCTTCTACTAAAAAATAATTCATTTTTTAGAAGTATTCATTTGACATTAACTATATAATTATTAGAAAAACCTAAAATATTTGTATTCTGCCGAAAAATATAAAAAAAATTAACTATAACGTAATTATATAAAATACATGTTAAGTAAATAGATTTCTACTAAATGAACTTAAAATTATTTTAAATATAGCACGATTAATTAAAATACAGATGAAACCTAGCCTACCGATAAATTCAATTAAATTAATTGTTAGTTATTAAAAATTATAAATTTCACTTGAAAAATATCAACGAGAACACGTCTATGTTGAATTCTGGAAAATTCTTAGTACTCAGATAATAAGAAGGACAACTGCACCAACACAACCAAGTACGCGGAGACGTTTCCATTTCTATAACGACTTTTGGGAAATCGTTTCGATAAGAAAGGATATTTTCGAAGTTTCTGTGTTTCTTAATCATTCTTCTCCACTATGTTACAAAATTGAAGGTGTTATTCTATTGAGCCATGAATTTTTCGACAGGACATCAGCTATTGTCTTAGACTGTCCTTAACGGTAGGGGGTAAATAACGATTCTATTTTAGTATTAATTGATTGAGCACCCTCCAAGACACTATTGTTAACGCATCGCACAACTTTCCCTCACTGACCTACTTACGTCCCCAAATTTTTTGTAGGTTCGCGAGTTCGTGTTGAATTTATCACTATTTTTGTAACTTCCGCAAAAAAAAAATAAATATATTTAAAGACCTGAGAAGATGACAATTATGAACAATTTTTTGTTATTTTTCTATTACTATAAAAGTTAGTATTTTAGGACTTCTCGAGATGGAAATAACGAAAATATATTGCGTACCTGCCAAGAATACAAAATTTTAACAAAAGAAAATGAAGCAGTTATGCGACTAGAAAGATCGGCGGATCAGATTGATCTTAGTTTCTCCTTTAGTTATTCGTAAAATTATTTATTACTTTTGTGTTTATAGATTGTATATTATTACTAACAAGAAGAACTGTTTATTTTCTTAAAACCAACAATGTTAAAGATATTGTACTTTACAGGAAGATTTTTTGAAAATTCGGCATTTAGCCCTAGTTAGTGAATTTGAATGAGGTTAAAGCCTGATCGCAATAAAGATAACTCAATTGCTCATTAATTCACTTAGTTTAAACAAATTCATTAGAACCGATTTGGAAATGTGAAAAATCGATCTTATAAGTGGCACATCCGGTCGGTCGAAAAGTAGGTTAGCTGAGACCAACAAAACAAAAACACCTAAAAATTAAATTTCCCAGATAATTCCGCTATCGTAGTTTGATATTCTCGGCCTCGGATACTCAATTGTAATCATCGTAACGGATTCCTATCACGACTGATTCTCAATTAGAATGGCGAGTTCTTGAAGGAAAATATCTAGTAAAACGATTTTGTTCCTTAGGCTAATTCGATATTCCGCACAATTGGCCTACATATCGTCAATAACCGTAAAACATACTTTGCGGATTTCGGTGATTTACATCTTAGAGATGCCTCGGGTTAGTAAAATTTCTTATATAATTTTTCTAGAATTCATTTTATATGAGAATACTTCATTGAAAATACTGGAAATGCCAGAGCTAATTGGTATGGAGAAGAACAGTATGAGGTGACAAAGTCGACTTTACTGCCAAAATAAACTTTCTTCAGCATAACTAAGAACGTACAGTTAAATTTGGAAATTTCCAAAGCCATAGAACACCTTGTATATTTATAATATGAATATCATGAAGGTATATGTCTAATAATTGAAGAAGAAAATTAGAGTCTTTATTACAAACAATTTATTATGCATAAGCACTTTTTGAATAGGAATGAATGTTCTGTAAAGATGGCTCCTACAAAGGACGTGTTAATACGACCGCCGAAAGATAAAACTAACGTGGTTTAATGCCATCGACAATACATCACTGGTGAAATATGCTTTCATTTCGGTTGTCATTTGAGCCCCTAATCGGAGGCTTAAGTTAAATTAAGTGGAAAATGACATGCGAAGCTGCAACAGGGAACGTGAATGTATCTCCTCTACTCACTTACTAAAAATCTAAGCGCTCCCTTATTCAACTAAGTAATATTTTATAGCTTGCGTCAAACTGGTCACAATGCTTAATCAAAAAATGTATATTCCCTGCTGATTCATCTCATTTATTTTTTATTCCGTTTTGATTATTTCCATATTTCATGGTTCTAAACAATCGAAAATGAAAAACTTGCTTATGAATTATTATCATGAGGTATGGCTTTGAAAAATCTACATAAATTATATCTACTTTTATCGGTTGAAGAGTGTTTTTGTCATTTAAAACGTTAGCAAGAAACATAAATGAATGTAAATACTCTGATATCGTTTACTAGTTACTATGTACACATTGATTTCTATTTAAATTATACGTAGTTTTACTTTCGTAATTTTATCACTGAGTAGTTTTATAAACAAAGAAAAAAATATCTGTAGAGTTGTGAGTACGAGCACTTTCACTAAGCAGCCTACTTTCTGCTGAAATTGATCCTTTCTTCTTCTTCTAATAATAATAATGAAGGTTTGGTGTAACCGAAGGTTCGATGCCGATACCACCAATCGGTGGCTACACAATGACTCCCGCCCAAACCCAAATCTACTAAATCAATCTTGACACAATCCTCCCACCTACATTTCGGACTACCTCTCGGAAGTATAGTATTGTCAGTTCGGTATTTTTTACAATTTTAGGGATCCGCCCGTTGTGGACGGCCACCTAAAATTTTAATAAACACTGAACCAACAGTAAACGTCCTAGGGTTAGACAGAAACGTAGATGAGAGGACTGCGTTAAAACTGATTTAGTAGAATTGGGTTTGGAGGGCCATCACTAGAAGGACGTATGCAAAGAGCGTTTGGTGGTATCGGCATCGAACCTTCGGGTTCGTTAGGCCTTCTTTATTATTATTATTATTATTATTATTATTATTATA
>NW_027112258.1:121154-155682 GCF_000696795.3 Halyomorpha halys | reverse complement strand
ATCTAAAAAATATAACTGGTATTTTGTTTTGTGCATGTGTAGTGGTTTTGTTTTTTGATTGAAAATATCCTTAGTAATTGTTTTATTTTTTTTGTACATTTATTGCTATCCTAGAAAAAAGTCTTCAAATTTTTATTAAACTGTTTTTTCTTTCCTTTTGGGAAGTTCTGAATTATATTACTATTTAGCATTAATTTAAAAAAAATATGCCAATAGAGAAAAATAAAATAAAATTATTCATAAAAAATATTTATAATACACATTAAATGTTGTATTAATTATATTTATATGAAGATCTTAAAGTTATTACAGATATCTGCAATCCAATTATATATTAATAATTAATTGATCTAGCCCCCCCCCCACCAAATTCGCTCATTAAACTTTAATCCTTTTTAAATCTAGTCATTGCTGACCTAACTTAATTGCAGCTGTTATATATTTTAAAACTTGTTATATATTTAAAATTTCTCACCTACCCAATAATACTGGAGCAGATCAGGTAAGTAAACAAAATTATTTTAAACACTTGTTTGTGATTTTATGTTTGACTTTTAGAAATTACATAGAAAAACTTTTTAAAAAAATAATGTTAAGTGAAACACATTATAAGACAAACAATATAAATAAATACATTTAATTAAGCAATGTTGTGTTTTTATTTTTGTCCTGAAGGCAGTATAAAAACAAGGGGGATAAAAAAAATTTAATAAGTAAAATAAAACAAGAACCATTTAAATATTTTTATCTGTTGATAAAATTTGTTTCTAGCTGCGTGGTGGGTTATTGATTACATCCCTTCTCAACATATTTTTGAAAAAAAAATAACATTTTTTCCCTCTAGTTTTGCTATTTTCCTCAATAACAAATAAAACAAGGCACAATTACAATTCCCGGTATTCCTCTTTAATTTACTTTTTTAACAGTTCCGTGAAACCTTAGTTATCCCATGAATCCTCTTCACTTTTTTACACTTCTCGAAAATGGCTTGAACTATTTTGATTAAACTTCCTATATCAATTTACCATCAAATGTTCTTGAATATCAGATAGACCTTATCCTCACTGAAGTAGTCGGACAGGAATTTTAATATTCAGAATTTTTAAAATTGGCTTCCTCTAAAGTATTTTTAATTGTTATTTATTTGAAAGAATGGGCCATACCTCGTTAATAGCAATAAACATTGGATGAAAATGAAATATGAAAGAATGTTATAATTAAATAAGGGAAATATTTCCCGAGGTTGAAAATTCTAATTATCATACTCTTCTTGATTATCTGATTGTCGTAATAAAAAAACCTGCAGAGGAAATCATTTTAATCGATTGTTTTGATTAAAATTTTTTTTTGTAACCACAAATCGGTTATCCTTGAAACTATTGAAATATTTCATTTTAAATTTAAATATTTACACCCTCCATTAATTTATTTTTATCCCTAATAGTAGCATAGGTTTTTATTTTTTCCAATGGCCATCAGGTAATTTATTGCAACCCGCCGTTAATGTTTCATGCTTCATTATGTTTTCTAAACATTAGAGAAATGCCTTATTTTACAATATATGCTGCCCACATATATTTGTTTATTATATGCACATCAATAGAACATATGCATTCGTTTTTAGCACCCTATTACGAATTTTGACAGTAATCGAAAAATAATTTTTTTTTCACTCTAAATTTTTCCCTTACTCGGGGCAGAGAATTTTGTTTCAGAATTCATAAAACATACTATAACTTCAAGATGATGCCACTAGTCTTCAGGAAACTTGGGAGAGACGTGAGACCGCCTAAGCTGCACGCTATATATAGTACACACTGTACCTTTGTAAACAAATTAGAACATGCGATATAAAATAAAACATTTGAAGATTTCTTCATGAATCTGCTTTTTCTCTCCCAGAAAATAGCATGAAATCTAAATTATATTCACGTGGATTGAAAGAACAGAAATTCGGCTTTAAGTTACGTGGTATTTGGATGAGATTGTGAGGAGTTATGAATTTATTCCTTGAACTAGGAACATCAGCAGAAAAAAAAGTCTGAAAAATCAAGTTTCTAATTTTTGCTTAACATGAAAACTCGTATTTAAGGGTTTAAACGACGTTAAACAACATTTCTAAACAAACATTTTTTGGTCTACTTTACAAGAAGTGATCCACTTTTACTCTCGGCCATTTTCAAGCAACTTTAACACGGCGGCACACGCACCACATTCAGCCACATTGCACTTCCTCGGAACCACTGACGCGCGGACAAACTAATCCTGTAACTTCTTCTTCTCAGTACCTTTAATAAAGAATCTGAGAACCTATCCTCCAACTTACATCGCAATTCCTTTCCCAGATCTTCTCATAGAGCAGTTTGAGACAAGCAGTCAGCAAGATCGTATCTCACGTATACTCTGCGTGTTGTGCTGTCAATATTGTTGACACCCGAAATGGCAAAGAAATCTGTTTTCAATTTAAATAATCCGGAAGATTTGAAGACTGTGTGTAATATTGTTTGTAGTAACTGTGATAATACTCATGCGATTGAATTTTTGTATGATTCTGACACAGACAGTGTTGATAATATTGAACATTAATGATGAGTCTGATGAGGATGACATTCAAGTTTCTAATGATGAAAATGGGTCTAATGACGCCTTTTTTATTGGTAAGTAGACTAATAAATTACATAGTACGGCACTAATTAACTTTTCATTGAAATCTGATAACTAATATTTTTCTTAGGATAAGACGGAACATGATGGAATAGAAACCCACCTACCAAAAACTCCCGAACTAGGTCCCATAATTTGCTCATCCATTTAACCGGTGTTATAGGTTTAGTGAAAAATCGCAAAACACCAATAGAATATTGGGAATACTTTTTCAATAAATTTTTAAAAAATTTAATTGTAAAACATACAAATGAATATATTGACTCGATAAAAGAAACATTTAGCCGTGAGAGGGATGCAAAATCAACTACTATATTGGAAATCAAAGCATTCATGGGATTATTATATTTTTCTGGCCCTTATAGAAGTGGGAGGCAAAATAGTTTTAGACGCAATTGAAAAAACCGAAGATCTTCTCATAAAACCGAAGAAACTGTTGTCGACGAAAAAAGGAAACGTTCCTTTCAGAAAAGAGGAAAAGGCTTGCTCAGTATTCATGCAAAAACTGTCGATACCCTATATACGTGCTGTATTCAAATTTTATTTGTGTTGAATGTACCACAAACTCATAATAATTATTGGAAGATTATTGACCGTGTGTATAGATGAATGGAATATGGTCCGGGTGCGGTAAAAAAAAAAACTCAAATAATAGATAATTATACTATTTTATAGAGCCAACGTTTCGCCCCACGTTGCAGGGCTTCGTCAGGACTGTTTTGACGGCAGTCAAAAACAAAGTGACTTTTCAAAAAATGAAAATATTGGCATATGTAAAAATATTAATAAGCCAAAAACTAGTAAGTACAAAAAATGTTTATATGGAACGGATCATCTCATTCTCTAGTTGTTCCCAGATCCACAACCCGAAGCAGAGCCGACGGATCCTAGGGGGAGATAGAGCCTAGGTGGAGGGCCTCGACAAAGAAGTGCTCCTGGAGAATTAGGAGCTCCAGATAACGAACTGTTCCGATTTCCAGCCTGGGCTAACTCTGTTACTGTTCCAGATAAAAAAAAAAAAAAAAAAAGATCCACCCCAATGCAGTTCCCCTTTTTCCTAATCTAATTTTTTGGAACGAAAACTCTGACGATAAAAATGTACGCGCCTGCATTCATTAAGAAAGCCTGTTGGGAGAATTAAGAAGTACTTATTCTCCGGGACCTCTCCCCTGAATTCGTTATGAGTTGTAATCTTTTGCAGAGGCTCATTAGACGTCATTAGAAAGATTGGCCTTTTCCTTAGTAGATAGCTAATGGGGTGGGGAGGGGGTAGGAAAGGGATCTCGCAAAGTTTGTCTGATCCCCCCCACCCGCCACTCCCTCACCCCCTCTCACTCTCCCCCCTTCAGATATAATGAAACGATTGGATTTCCTCGGATTAACGTAACTTATCCAAAGAGGGAACAGCCATCCACTCTTAATTTTGTGCAACTCAGATTTCGGCAAGTATACTCTTGATAAATAGAAGCGATCCAGGCTGAAGTACTGCGTATTATTTTGGGAGGAATTGAAGACACAATTATGAGCATACAAAAATAGAAGGTTCAGAGTAAAACAGAAAACTGTTATACAGTAAAGTACAACATCACCTTTCGACCTCCAAACATAGTTAAGTTGACTTTACCGGTGTGCTGTGTTCATGTAACAATAATAAACACATAGTATAATCATACACCCTCTCTGCAGTCAACTGCTCTCAAAATCGAGAGATATTTAGCCGAAAGGGGGTTCAGTTCCAACGACGAGATGAAAGATGAGTCTCAATTCCTTCTCAAGGACATGGCGGGGAACCGGTAAGGCACGGGAACAACTTCACTGTATATGATCATAAAAACTACTACTGCTGCGCATTATAAATAAGATAAACTACTTTATATCGTATTAAACCAGCTGCAATTAGAGTGCATAGATTAACCAAAATTCTCTGAATTTTACTGTATAATATCAATAATACTAATTTTATAACATTTTTTTTATGAAATTTTGGTTTCTAAAATATTATATCTCGGTAACTATTGGACGTAAATTGCTCTTTTAGGGTTCATATTTCAGCAATTTTAATTTAATTTAAATTATGTCATACTAGGTTTTCTAGCGTTGTAGGTAGTTTTAATGATAAGGTACTACGAATGAAAGGTATTTTTTTTTAACGTTTTGAAACAGCCGCCATTTTCGCAGGTAGTATAATCTGACTGGGTGAGTCTCATTTCTTTTTCGGAATTTAAATTTTAAAATGTTCTATCAAAATTGTTATCAGATAATGTATATTTTTTGCACGGGCGCACGGACTATGACTTTGATAATAATTAATTATTATGAATTGGAATTACCGGCACGTATTAGATAAAAATAAGAAACTTTCAAACGTTAGCTAATACACATGCGAAGACAAGAATGACAATTAACGTGCATATGAGTAAATTGCGAATAATTCTAGTCCCGATCCTAATCATATTTTTACATTTTAATTAATCAGTAAGATTGAATTTATTACTCTGCCATAATTGGAATTTCATCAGTACACAAAGTACAGTGTATAAAAATTCATTATATGAGAAGTTTCAGAAAGAAATTTCGGAAAAGGAATTTCAGGCATTTATAGGATAAAATGCCTGCTTGCTTATCTTTTTAAAGAATTTTCCCACCTAATACCGATCCAACAGCACAATTCATCCTTGCTTGGTAAAAACTGATTGAAAGTTTTTTGTTTTTTTTAATAAAATTATAAATTAACTCAACCATATTTTTAATATGCATTTATAGCTTGGCACAGCCAATTAAAATTAACTGTCAAAAGTAAACTTCATTCCGAAGTATGATGACCCTACTTTGGCCCGGTAGTTATGAAGTTTTTTTTCAAGAATTTAAGTTGGATAAGTTTTACAAATGTTATGCCATTTGGTTCATAAGAAATAGTCAATAATATAGAGACCTACAATTGTTTTAATACACGAATTAAAAAAAAATTTGCCAAACGTTCCCAATTAACGTTAACTAAAGCTGAGGAAGCTTATAAAGCAACTTTAATTTCATATCGTAGACTGATACCGAATTAACCGAGACATGTGAACTCTGTATTTTTTTTTATATTTTAAATTTATACATTTTTTTTTACTATTTTTCTTTTTTAATATGACTCTATGGACATTGTAGTTCCCTGGCCGCCCGAACCAGCCTTCTCCACGCCTGCCTATCTTGGGCTACTGCTTTCCAGTTGTCTGCTTGCAGCTTTTTCCCAATTTTGTTGATTCTGCCCATCTATCTGGTTTTTGACTTCCTATGTGGTCTCTTGCCAACTAGACTGGCATTCATTGTTGTGTTGAGACGTCATTTAAGAATTTATACACAAATAGTTATAAGCATATTCATTTAACGCATATTTATCTCTCTCTTTTAATCATTGAATGTATACACAGTGACGTAGTGAATGAACTAAAGCGAAGATGATTCATGTTAGTATTAGGTGAGACGAGATCCTGTACCTATGGCTACTAATAAAGTTCATTTACGTCACTGTATTTTGTAGGAATTCCATGAAGGAAGAAAGGCTACAGTTGCTTGTAGAAATGGATTGAGTGTTTGCAGAAAGCACGTTTTCGGATAGAGCGATGGTTACGAAAATTTGAAATAGGTGATTTAATCCTTTCTTATAACCTACGCTTTGAGTGATCATCTTTAATTGGCGACGAGGCCGTCAAGATCATGTTAAAGCAAAATTCTTTTTTGACAATATCGAGAATAGCGGAGAGGATTGTCTCAGCTCAACAAACCATTTCGGACTATATTCGGAAACTAGGATTGGTGTGAAAATATCCCAAATGGGTGCCACATGAGTTAAATCAGAAGAATTTGAAATTTCTGCTTGCATAGAAAAAAAATCGAACGCTTCTCGGAACGGATGATAACTGGGAATGTACAGTGGATTACAAACGAAAACATCGTAAGAGCCATTAAACCATATACTATGGAGAAGAGCTAAGTTTAATATTGTGAACCTGGAAAACCTCGCCTCTACACCTCAAACCTTAAGTTGAGCCTGAGAAGGAATTTTGTGGGACAATCAAGGACCAATACATTTTGTGCAGTTGAAACCGATCGAAAAGTTGAGATACTGTTAGCAACTGGATAATTTAAAAACAGCACCATAAGAATGGGAAGGACATCATATTGCTTCATACTGCATTGGAGACTCGATAACTCTCAGAGCTAGGCTTGGAAATCATGTCACCTGCACCCTTCTCTTATTGTTTGTTCTATCCTTACTCAATTTCTATTAAGGCAAAATAAAAAATAATAAAAGAAGATGATACCAGACAAGCAATGGTTCAATTGTCCGCCTCTACGGATAAGGCATTTTTTGAGAAAGGAAATGCAAATTGCCATTATTGTATTTTATATTGATATATATTTATGATATAAATATATATATATTTTATGAATTATATAAATACCAGTGTTTTTTATCTGTTAATTGCTCTTTGTAATTCAAGAACGAACCACCTTTTATAGGTATTATTTCAATTATTCTCTACTTCATTCACCATTATTATTCAATATTATTCAATTATTATAACATTATAAGTCGTTAAGGGTAGTATTTAATGAGACCACTTACAATCAATTTTTGTATTGTTTATATTATATTTTGATGCCATTGGAATTTTGGAAATATGAAACCATAGTTGGAGTCGAAGTTTTTCATTTTGTGGGACCACCACTCAATGAAAAAAGACAACGCCCCAGGCAGGATTCGAACTGGCACCGCCAATAGACCTCAGATGGTAAGACTGTGGCCGACCACTGAGCTATGGGCTCAATCAATCAATCAATTGTTAAAAACAAATAAAATTGTTGGCGGTTCATGACCGTTTGGTTTTACGCCCTGAAACCCTAACAAACAAACAAATCAATTTGTTACAACACCCATGCACCCAGGCTAGATTTGGAAATTAAGGATTATAAAAATAATTTTTTTTTACAAATTTAAATCTTTTACGTTGAAAGTGAATTTCTTTTTGCGAGGTATGAAATGAAGCTGTACCGAGACCTCCATGGTTAAGGTTGGAATTGATCCCTTGTCTCCTATATTTAGTACGATGGAGGTGGTCCAGGTTTCCTCTACACGACCAACACTTCGTCCATTCAAATGAAATCTTATCCTTCATTCACTTGAGTTAATCAGGGCTGTAATATTGTTTAATGCACAAATTATACGACTCATAGCAATGGATGAAATGATATCAGTTACTTGAGAACCAAACCCATCAAATAATTAGAATGTAAACCCAAATGACATTGTTTAGTTTAATGAAATTTTCATGAAGGCAAAAGCTGATGTTTTATTCAGATAGTGTTTTTACTGTATAATTTGACACGTTGAACTCAGGGAGAAGCTAAGTTTTTAGAAGTTTCTTTTAAGGGACAAATAACCGTCGTAAAGTCGACTTGAAATGGCTGATGGTGGGGCTGGGAGTTGGGGGGTAGGGGGTTTGTGAAATCAGCTCCGGGAGGCAAAAAAAATATATATCGGAGATTAAAAAACTGTTTAGGAATTTGGATTATTCATAATTTAAAACAAGCACTGAATGGACATCATCTGAAAATCAGTAGTAAAGTAATTATCAGAGATTAATTTTCATTTTTCAGCTAAGTAACTTTTACCATACAAGTTACCTTATTTAATCCAAATTTCATCAGTGACCCCAAGGCCTTTTATAAGCACTTGTACGTACACTGTCAGTCAAAACTTTAAGACTACGAGATCTGTTGTGTAAAAACTATACCATATAATGAGAATCAACTTTCCATTTCTGCTTTTCTTTACAATTTCTATTTCATTCGTGTCTAATAGATCGTCATACTCTCTTATAAACGTATATTCAGTTTCTGGTTTCGAAATATGTTTCATTATCAATATTATATAATGAACATATTTTTACACTTAACTCTTGACGTATCGGTAAAACCATAATTCTTGAAGTGAGGGAACATATAAGATAATTAAAAAAAAAAAAAAAAAAAAAAAAATCGAGATGGGCTTCCATTTTAGTAAATTATTCAAGAATAGGAATCCCTCTCATTGTGATAAAATATGGCTGTCTTTCTGATTTATAAAAGCAGAAGCAAGTGAAAAAGCCTTGGATGTAAACAGGTGGAAAATGCAGTGGTTCACTGATTAAAAATGGGGCGGAACTCTACTTTATTTAAATCCAAGTTATTAAAAATTCAAAAGGTCAAGTAATTATATGTATTTATTTATTTTACAATTCTTTATCCTTACCAACGACCTTATGTATATACGGTAACCTAATCTGTGAATTAGTAACCTGAATCGCACTGGAATTATAGCTTTCAGGTGTTATGCAGCAAAAAACAAATGGAGTTTTGTTTCTTAATTGTCAATATATCGTTATTTCCTGCCCTAATTTCAGAACACCAATTTTTCTTTCAAATATACAACTAGTTTTCGATTGATGCTTAGATATTAATCTGGAAAAGCAAAATACATAAGTTACTCTTTATTTTTAAAACAAAACATGTAAGGTTTTATTTTTATTTTTTTTATAATGATGAGTAGATAGTTGACCATGGATAATATATACGAGAAGATGTAAGTATATATGATATTAAATATATAAGTATTTTATAACTTATAAATATATGTTAATTTACTTATATATATATGATATTAAATATATAAGTATATGTTAATTTACTTATAAATTTAATTGACTCCATATATTGTAGGCAGATAGCCCGGGTGGCGGTGAATAAAGGTACCAAAATAGTAAAAGAAAACTATTTGTTGTTAACCAACGATTCGCCCCACCTTGCAGTCCTTCGTCAGATTAAAACAAAGATGACAACCAATGAAACGTTGGTATGGAAACGTTTAACAATAAATAGTTTTCTCTTACTATTTTGATAGCTTTATTGACCGCCACTCGGACTATCTAACTACAATCTATTGCATATGGTCAACTATCTTCATCCAATATGTACCTACTTTTTTTTTTTTTTCCGCTTTTTTCATCAATTTATTTTAAATAATTTTGTACACATATTTACTACCTACATGTTCATACGTATTTTATTATTTGTTCTTTCCTCTTACTTAATTTTATTATTACTTTTCTCATAGAGCCTTTATCTTCTTATAATATTTAGACTACATATGTATTTCAATACTATTGTGTATCTATAATGTTAGAGGTTGCCTTATTATCTAATCATTCTCTAATTCATTTCACTCATTATGGTTGTTATCTTGTTGTGAACGAAGGCTTGAAATTCAGCCCGAGACGTTGGCACTAATAAATATTTTTTTATTTCTTATAACGCATAATACCGAAATCAAAAAATTAAAAATTTAATATGTTGTAGATATGATATTCTACACCAGGGGTTCTAAAACTTTTTTCGCCACTGCACCCATTTTACGCTTAAAAAATAATGAAGACACCCCTGTGGGCTGAAAAAACTTCGCGGTCCCTTGTCGAGCTAAAAAAAAAAAAGAAAGATTTCGCCACAATAATATGTAGAGCGATTAAGTATGTAGGAATATAATAAATAAAAGTGCGAAGTAAATTTTAGAATGTACTCTATATTTTCAATTTTTATTTTGTAATATTTTGAGAAAGTGGCATTCCCTTGCTACACCCCCGGCAGAAGGTTGAGGGACCCACTTCGGGAACGCTGGTCTACACTACTCTAATAAATTTGACATTTAAAAAAAATACCGAAATTATTATAGTAAAACGATGTTAATTTTCAATAATTTTTTTTTTTTTAACAAATTACTTCATCCGTTCTTCAGCGTGAATAAAATTGAGAATAAAAATGTCTGGTAGGATCGACTTGTAAAAAAAATGTAGCCAAAGGAGGTTCAGCGGTTTATTTGAGCGGCGTAAATATAGCAAAAGGGCGGGAATGAGGTATTCATAAGGTAGCTTTTCCCTTCCAGTTCCCTTCCGATCCACTCCTAAAACGTTCGGGCACCAATTAAAATTTCACTTGCTTTAAATGGAATATTGTTATTAATATTTTTTTTATCCTAATCGACGACAGAAAAAAACATAGGTAATCTTTTATCTTATAATGTATAAATATATAAATTCATTAAACAAACTTCAAAATTCTTCACTCGAAGATCTAGCAATTGGCGGAAATTTGTTTTTATGAATTTATTTAATCTGAAAGAAAAATTGGAATAGTATTATATAGTCATATAATCAATATAATAAGAATAACCAATTATTTATTACAAGAAATTCCTAGCATATGATATTAATTGTCATTAGATAGGTTTCAAACAACTAAAATCCTTTTTTTTAATTTTATTATTATTTTTTTTAATACATATATTTTTTATTACACATATATTACTTTTATATGTATTACTTTTTATATTTATCGATTCTTTTTATTATATTTGGTATCTTTGTATAATTATTAATTTTATATTTTATTAGACTAATGATTTATTATATGATTGTTTGAGAGTAGTTTATTTCATTATTAATATACACAATTTTGATCCCTATTACTATCAACTTTTATTCACAAAAAACTCTCCGTTTCGGCCTTCATGCCATTTTCAAGGAGACTACCTATAAAAAAATGTTTTGTTTTTATAATAATTACATACAGTATGTAGTTAAAGAAATAATTTAATTATTATAAAAACAGTGTTTATAGGTTGTCTCCTTGAAAATAGCCTGAGGGCTGAAACGTTGGAGAGTTTTTTGAGAATAAAAGTTGAGAGTAATATGGATCAAAATTGTGTATATTAATAATTTATATTTTATTTTAATCTTTGTATGGATGTGTTAGAATGTATTTTAAATGTTAATAGATTGTAAATGTGGACGACCATGTTGGGTTTTATGTATGCAGATGTTTCTTTACTATATTTGGAATATTTATACTTTTGACTTAAATTTACTTTATGTTTGATGGAAAAGAGAGAAAATTTTTAGAATTGAAATAATGGAAAAATTAAAAGAACGATAAAAAGCTTTTTAAAAAACATGCGTAACTTCAGTATATATAAAAAAAAAATTATAATGTGACAATTTACAAGATTTCTCACTGTGACTATTTATATCAGTAGGATTAAAAAAAAATTCTGATTTACTAGTCATAAGTAGGCTGTATATGAGGCAACCCAATGAACTATATATTTTAAATAAAATATTTTACTTTAAGTAAATTATTGATTTATTATTGACACGTCGTTCAGATGCGAGAAGAGAATAAAGAAGTGATATTAAAAGGTGTTATTGCAGAAAAATAAGAATAACACAAATAAAGTACACTTATGGATACAAAAGTCATCAAATTATGAAAAACATTTAAGAAAATAAATAAAGGAAAAGATGGCTATGTTTCCCCCCCCCCTCTCTCTCTCTCACACACACAGAGGTCACTTTATTCAATAGGCAGTTAAGGATAAATTAATCACCTTATGCCCTAATCTTCTTTCGCTATAATTTAGAGAGTTTAAAATAATCAAGAACTTTACTTGAATCGTGATTAATGGGGGGATTTCACAAGTCAAACTTCACGTCGTATTTTAAAGCAAAACGCTGTTGAAACAACAAGAATTACAACTACAGTTTATATGCAGATTTTTTAAACAATATTTAAACCCGTTTTAAATACAGCCCACAACACACGGCTCTCACCCAAACTCATTTAGAATACAAATGGTTTATTTGCAAATATTTTGAGTGAGGAACCTCCGGTAAATAAGGAACTTTCCTCGTTTAAAACACAATAATAATGAAACACTGATAAAAAGAAATACGGAAAAAATTGAATAAAATATCAATTGAGAGGGACCAAGAAACACTTTTTATAATCAAACATTACAATCTGAATTTAATTAATAATAATAAGTAATCGTAATCAAGAAATTCATTCACAGCGTGTTTACCGGCAATATAATTCTGTTTAATTAAAAACCCACGTAAGAAAATAAAAAAAATTATGGTCAAAATAAAAGAGTATAGCAATATTAATCACATCTATTACTTAATCAAATATTTATTCTCAGTTTGGAGAACTCTGACTATCCATTAGCGGGAGAAATTGAATGATTCCAGGAGATCACAGCCCTTCTCTTTTAACAAAAACCATCAACACTTATTTTCGTTTTTATACTTTTTTTAAATATTGTTTTATCTGTCTTATTTTTTAATTTTCATTTGTTATGTTTATTTTTTATTTTAGTATAGATAAATCCATGGCTGCATGTATAATCGCCAGATGTCTGTGTAGTAGGGATAGGAAATCGATATGGATAATTTGTCTCCAATATTAGATATTTTGATATTGATATTTTGTAAACGATAATGCCGGAATTTCGATATTTTCCCTCGGTTTATCAGTTTTCCAAAAAAAAAAATTAATAAATAAAGCTCTTTATACATTTTTAAAAAACACATACATATATGTATTAAATAAATGAGCAAACAAAAAAATCATAGATAATTTGCTCTCTAAAAATAATTAAATACCTCAAAACTTCATATATGTAAATTATTTTTGACGGCATAAAATAATTCAATAAATGTTAATAGGATCAAGAAATATCCACCCAGTAGTATTGAATCCAAATATCGATAGAGCAGATATATAGAGATTACGATATTTTATGTAAATATTACCAATAATATTCGTTAGCAATTGTCAGATATCGATATCGAAATGAAATTGAAATATTTTAGTTTAAAAATTCAGCAAAATATAAAAGATTTGCCAATGAAATATCGATATTTTCTTTTATTATCGCTGCCAAAGTTTGATATCAATATCAAACAGAAATATTAGAATACTTTGAGAATGTGAATTTTTTAATTCGATATTATTGGTTAATATCCATAATGTTAATAGGGGATTATTAGACTCTTTCATGTTTTTCACCTTTCAAAAAAAAAATTCAACTAACGTATCCAATTATATTTTAGTTAATGTTGGGTGAGTGTTCTAATATTTATTATGCTTTTGTTTTGTTGTCATGGTAATGCTTTGCTTTACTGATATTTTGAATTTTTTATATGTTTTGATGAGATATGATATGAGATAGATCCACCTTGGTTGCTATATTATTGTTTTATAATTACTATTTCTTAAATTTGTTAAATTTTCGTTATTTAAAAATGGATATTTTAGTGCCAATTTAATATTACTACCTATACTGTTAACCGATATAGATATCGGTAACAATATTCATATTTTGCTTCCAACATCCCATCCCTAGTGTGTAAGCGCTTGACAAATCTCATCTTTTCAAAAAGTTTTAAAAAAATCCTAATACTATTACTAACTAAAAGTAAATTAAAAAAAAAATATATATAAAATATTTTATTCGACATAAGGCATAGTTAATCTAAATGAGAGGTTCAATTTACATACGGAATTAAGCTTAGTACTTAAAATTGAATAAAATGATTTTTCAGTGTTTCGACATCAATTTTTTTTAGAATTCTCACGGAATCTCACTGAATTTGAGCTATCAAACCTCAAAATTGATTTGAAATTTATTGCATACATACAAGCGGGTAGGTTTATGGTACACATCAACAACCACACCCCGTGTGGCTACACCCTATTCAGGTTAAAAGATATTTGTTTCCTATTCATGCAAGTCTTTAAAGAATGAATATATCTTCAATTTTTATCTAATTTAGGCTTTGTTTCTAATTCGAACGAACATTCAGGAATTCTAGAATGCAAACTTTTTTTTAGTTTTTAAAAGGATATAAATATAATAAAAGGTATTAGTCAAAATTTTGAAAGATTGCTCAGTAACCTACTGTAATGAATAATCTCTTTTTTTATTCAACCCAAGTAATATTTCATAAAGAGGCGTTATCACTTTTCGAAAAACAATGAAATAATAATTTCTTAATATACAGAATCGCTGGCAACATTTTTAGGTGCCTAGTTTCCAGATCCAGTCGACTACCCCAACCTCGAATAAATGTTTTTGCAAGTAGTCGTTCCCCTTGCACGGTCAGCAATCTACCATTGAGTAGTAGTGTCTCAGGAGCCCTCAGGAATTCTTTCTTCCACTTCCATCATTTATATTTCCATGGTTATATTTTTTAAATTAATTTAATATTAACTCTATCATTTGCATCGATCATTGTTAGATTGCACGATTTACCGATCGGCTGTGACGGTATCTAGTCTAACAACATCTCCCAAATTGATGGATTTATAACTAATTTTAAATTTCACTTGCCTATGTTTGAGGCTAAGATATCAAAATGCGTAACCCATAATGATGCTAAGATTAAAATTGCCGTATTATTTTCGATAGAATTCCTTCTATCTATTGTAATATTTTAAATATACATGGAATTAAGGTGTTTGAAGGCATTAAATACAAATAGCGCTTGTTTGTATGACCAACAAAAAACAAAATTGGAATTTTCCAAATTTTGTAGATTTGGCCACTTTCAGACCAATAGCCTCTTACGAAATATATATTAAGGGGGAGTGTTGCTATCATCCGAAATTTAGAACCAGAGTTTTCAATGGAAATACACACTACGTTTCTATCACGCCAAGCTAAGCCCAAATAACAAAGCCTAGCAAAATGGTCGTTGTGTATTTATCTAGCTCAAAAAATAAAGTTATGCCAAACTGAAATTGCACACTCATTAACTGCAACTTTATATTATTTATTTTACACTTTTTAATAATTTTCCGAAATATGAAAATTTAGATTAAACCCGTGATATCGATATACAATGAAATGGTCTTAACAACAACAATTTCTTATCCTTACTGAAATAGTATGTCATGGCTTACAATGAGATGCCCTATTATCAATACATCTTCTTCTAATAAAATTTTAATTTTGTTTTTTAAAAATAATTAACAACCTTTCATTGGCAATAGCAATGAAAAATGAATAAATATAATCCAAGAAATAATTAAAGCGAAAGAATACTATGTAAAGGAGAAAAGGAAGAATAATTTATCACACTAATATAAATGTATTATACACCGTTGAAGTGTCAACAATTTCCAAATAATTTATGTTTGACATAATAAAACCATAGAAAGTAATGTAGGATGACTAAAACACACGGATAAGAACGGATTCATAAATAAATGTTTGCGTATTTCAATGGTTGTTATGACAATTGCCAGTTTTTATTATCACTTACCTGTATATGAAATGTATGCTAAGGACTATTGTAATCAGAAAACATTGAATAGCAAAAATTGATAGGTACTTGCAGTAGAACAAGCACCGGGCCAGTTTTTTAATTTTTGATCTGAAACGTCTTTGTCGACGTTCTACAACTCAAGAAAACAAAATTATGCGAGACTAAGTTGATTTAGTGACGCGAGGGATAAAACGGGAGTGGTTAGGGGAAGGACGCTTGTCTATTCAAGGAGGGAAATTTTGTAAACATTGTAACAGGAGAATAGGAGATTACAGTAGCTCAACAATCACAGAAGTGTCGGTTCGATAGAGTGAGTTTAATCTGAACAATTGACTGATTTTCTACAAGATAAATTAGTTTTATGAATGATAAACTCACTATTAGAAAGTACTGCAAGAGGTGCAACAACAATTGACGCAGTATTTGCAAGGCATATTGAAAACATTCAATCAAATGTTTACATTTCTTATTTTAGCTACCATAAACCAATCATATCAATATTTACTATTATTAGGAATGATCATGTAGACCACAATTTCACGAATGAATAGTATGATTAAATAAAAATGTGATAGAAATTTCCTGAATAAATATCATAATTAATAACATTTTTGTTGGCCATTCCCAGGACTACTTCCTTTTTCTTTTTTTTTAAAAAAGAAGAATGAAAATTTTTTTAAATCTATTAATTAATCCACCTTTATTACCCAGATTAAATTTTGGGTCTGTTCAGACTTTACTAATTCAAGTCTCTTGTGGGGGACCCAAAGCAATATATGAGTAATAAGCATCGAATTATTTAAATTTGAGGAATATAGATGGTTTTTATAAATGTTTTCAAAGCTAACGAGTTAGTGGGATGGATGAAAATTGATTTATTATTATAAAATTTTACATTTTAAGAACAACCACCCTATCGAAAAATAGTACTAGAGAAAATTTTTTGAAGTATAGAAAGAGTATTTGCATCAGTAGCAGAGGAGACAAATTCCCCTGTAAAGCCGAATGGAATGCATAGGTGATTTGCACGTCTTTAGTTATCCGGACCGGGGGTTATTCATGTGTTATGTCCATGACACGCCCTCAATTTGAAAGGGGTTGCAGTCGCACCTCATCAATGCAGATTAGAAGCATGTTTGGGGTTGCGTCACCCCTCACTGGTGGGAGATGGCTTCCAGGGTGGCTGAGTGAGCTAAAGTAGGCTGGATAGTGATTAGTTACCCTGGAGGATCCATACTAACCCAACTGGAAATTTGCATCCATGAAAAGCAATTACCGTCAAGGGCAGGAGATGCTTTGATGGCCATGGTAAAGGGCCAGTTTCATCAAATGACTATTAAACATCACCATGTTTCACAATGCAGTTTCCAAAACATGCAATAATCGATGCACTCAAGTTATATTGCATCAATAACCATGCTGCACTATATTCTCATTACCCTTGACGCCGGCAATTTGAAATAATTGCCTATAATGCATTTCAAGGATCTAATCTGTTCCAGGAATGATTTATAGATTACAATAATAATTTAGTTTATTTTTGTATAATCGAATTTCAATTAGGGGGTATTAGTTCATAAACCTAAAAAAAAACTTAATATAATCGTTACGTCGTTTTTAGACCTCACCGATGTACAATGTTTAAAACTCTATTGACACACTGAGAGTTTCGAAACGTAAAAAAATAGCAGAAAAAACTATTTATCAGTAAGAAACGTTTCGGCCCACTTTGCAGGGCCTGAATCGTGACATATAGGGAAAGGTATCGTGAAAAACGAGATAAAATAGTTTTATTTTTATCGTCTTTACATAAAAATATATGTAGTAAATTTGATGTAAGATCAGATTGGCGAGGTACAGTCATGTAGAGAAACTTTCCATTGGTAGCAATCTAATTATATTTCTACATTAGAAGGTCTCGAGGCTTTCTTCTTTTCAGGCAGGAGGATTGTTAGGAATGGAAGAGGAAGCAAGGTTAGAAACTAGTAGGCTTGGGTGGTTAGAAAGTTTATAATGGAAGGATTGATATCTGGTTCGGGCTATATCGGTTACATATGGAACATTAAGGTCTTTATGGATGATTTTATTTGTGATGAGGAAAAGAGCATTGAGGAGTTTAGGAAGGATTTTGGATTGTAATAATTGGATACGAGAAGAATTTGAAGGTTTAGTGGAACCCCAGTGCTCAACACTGTATGTCCAAATTGGTCTTATTATTGTCATGTAGATCAGTCTTTTGTAATGAGTTGGAAGCTTAGACCGTTTGTCCAGTAAGAGCTGCAATAGTCTGAATCAACGTTTATCGTTTTCTCAATGAAAATGCTTCATTAAATAAATCTATTTCCACGGGAAATCTCATAATTAAGTCCGCTGGATAAGAAATTGAAAATATTACAAAGTTAACTCCACTGCCAAAAGAAACTTGACCAGCAATTTCACGCTTCGTTACAAAAAGTTAGAGAAAAAAATCGGTGATTTCATTTTGGCATTGAACAGCCTATGGATTTAAAAAAAGCTTGACACTTTTTATGTTAACAGTTTCCAAAATCTTTTTTAAACGTTTTTTTCAGTTAAAATTAAACTTATATACAAATATTAAAAAATCCATACATATGAATATTTGATATTGTTTTATATCACCATTACCAGTTCATGAAATAATGCTAATAATTTATTTCAAATATTTTATATTAATACAATTTATTCAATTATTATGCCTGTATATTTAATAAAGATTCAAGTAATATTCATCCTGGACAAATGAATTTCTCTTTCAAGAAATGCTGATATAATAAAAAAGAATGAAAAATCAGAAGCCCCGTATTTTTCAACTTATTGCCCTAGTAGAACACCTACATCAAACGTTTAATATAGACCAACACAGCAGTTGGTGGTCTGAAGAAAAACTGAGGTGTGAAGGAGGGGGATGCAAAACAACCCTTGGACTTTGCCGACAATCCACCCCGCACATCCATCATTTTCTCAGAGAATTTTCCCTAAAAAACAAGCAGCCAGGGACACAAATAGAATATTTCTGGTTCAAATAACCGAGCATAACTCATTTCGCTCTTTTAGCAAGTTGCCAAGGAAGTATTTTCACACACCTAGTAAAAAAAAAAGGAAGAAACACTGTTAAAATATATTTTTATATAAGATAAAATAAAAGAGTGAATGATACAGAAAAAATTGTCGAAAATGAGTAATTTTCGACATAATTATTAGTATATTTAATAATAATAAAGATAAAAATCTTTGAACATACTATCTCAAAATTATATGAGTGTAGGAAATTCTCCAACGGTGGTGGAGTCTTTGAACTTACTCATGTAGAGGGTGTTTAGAGGCTCCATTCATATAGCTTTGAATATACAAACATATTGAAATTTATAAGAAATGTTTAGTATTAACTAGTATGATTCCATTTCAACATAAAACCATATTATCATTTTGCTGAAAAGTTCGGGATAAAATCCTTTAATAATGGTGTCCCTTTGATGGTATATAACATATATTTTATATAATTAACCCTTTATCTATTAAACAGGTAAAATTGGTTATTAACACAACTTCATCCCATAGACACAACTATTAGTATAAGTTCCTCTTCAGAATGAACTGGTTCAGCCCTGATATTTCCAGCCAGTAACAATAGCACCCTGCAGGACAGAAATCGGAGTACTGTCATCATGTCCGATATCTGTAGCCTAATATCTATTACTGCTTGAGAACGATACTGTTACTGGTTGGACTATCGTGGCTCAATTAATTAATTCGACGAAACGTTATGAATCAATTCTGGATTTTCTCTCCTAGGAAATTGTTTTTATTTATTAAGATGTTGAAATGAAAAAAAAAAAAAACTTCCATTTAGAATATTATCGTTATTCTATATTTGTTGCCCCATGTTTCGGCTTTACCCCATTTTCATGTACTAATATACCTACAATTACAATAATATTTTTGTCAAAAAGATATAGATACAACTGATAAGGTTTTAATTCTGTACATATAAAAAATTGTTGATAATGTTAAATTAATTGTTGTAATTGTAAGTATATTTGTACATGAATATGAGGTCATATCGAACTTAGTACTGCAAGTATAGAATTTTTTTTTTCCTACGCCAAAAAAGGCATTTCTGCCATTTTATTTCGTAGAGCCCAGTACACTTTAGCTTTATTTACGTCACTCCTGTCTTAAATTAAGGCTACCGTTCTTGTTGTTCATATAAATATGATCATCTCCACCATCTCCACACAGGACGCAGTCAGAAGACTCAGCCACTCTTTCCTCTTCAGGTGGTGTCGCAGATAGTCATGTCCAGTAGCCAACCTGAAGCATGCCACTGACACCGCTCTTGGTAAAGTCTATGGAGGGCGCCTCTTAGGATCTAGCAATGCCGCCCAGTTCTTGCCCCCACATTCTCCTCTACTCCTTTCCTCTGCTCTTTCAGTGATAGCGCTTCGGGCCATGTCCATGGTGATAGGAAGAAGAAGCGGCTGTGGTTGACTAGCCCCTAACCGTGCAAGTCGATCCGCCTCCTCATTTCCATGTATACCGCAATGGGCTAGAATCCATTGCATCACCTATACTTCAAGTATTTCTCTTTTACTTTCTATAGTTTTCCGGCATGCGAGAATTCCAGGGTTTATACTTAGTATAAACTTAAAAGCAAATTACTATGTGCAAGTATAGAATATGGATAATAATTTAAATAGAAGTTTTTTTTTATTTCAACATGTTATGAATTAGTTTTTAAATGTGTGAAGATGTTGTTTCAATGAAGTTATAACCTAATTGACCTGTTCAATAGAACACAAACGGTTATTGAAAGTAATAACGAAGTCTTTGTCTTAGTCTCAAGGATATTGAGGTAAATCGAGGAACATTCGGTAAATTAAAAAAAAAAATCTTAAAAAGTAGCAAATGTTAGTGTGGAGAATAAGATGTATCCATGATTCCAAGAGTGAAGCAGCCGGCTGAGCACTCGAAGGGGTAGACCTCCTCCTCCCTCATTATACACTATTATTGTATTTCAGGGACGTTATGGATAGCTCTCTGGATTGTATATTTCCACCGGCGGTACAATAACACTCGTCCCACCGACCTTGTATGGGAAGAATGCTTCTGAAAAGAAAATGTAGATAAGGGAAGATAAATTGTTATACTCTTTTCGAGGCGTCACAGTCCGCAGATGTTTATTCTAGGTCCCTCAGCCAAAAATAAATCAGATGGATATAGAAAATATATATTATTTAATCCTTATATGGCCATAGAAATGATTTTTTGTTTTTATGTATAGAAAATCTTACGTCTGAATACAACATTATGGTAACATTTATAGTCACCTAAAATACATACATAACAGATTTAAAAAAAAAAAATAATGTATTGGGTGTTAGGAAGTTTGGTAAGGAAGTTATTAATCCATATTTAAAAAAGATAAAAGTACAATTGAATATATTGAATAAATTAGGACTTGAATAATATTATGTTTAATGAGGGAGGAGATTAATACAAGTAATGCTATAGCGAAAAAAAAATCGGCACCCCTAAAAAATAAATACTATTAAAAGGTAAAAAAGGCGACAGAGATATTAATTCTTTTTAAATTTTGACTGTTGTTCTATAAATATATTCTATAATATTATATAAAATCACAAATATTACATGAACAAAGACAAAACGCAGCACATTTCAGATCAACAGTAAAAAATAAAAGATACATCAACCATGGACAGTCGATCAAACCAAGAAATCCAAACAAATTGTAAGTAAAGGGAGGTGAGGTAAAACAGATGAGGTTATATTCAAACTCTATTCAGAAAAAAACAAAACAACACAAATTATCAAACCTAAAATAAAAAAGATAATATTACATAAAACTTCAAAGCAGAGGAAAGTCATGATAAAAAAATCGCAACTTGGGGGTAAGAAATTTAATAATTTTTTTAATATATTTTCTCCATTATTTATTTATTTTTCCAGTTGTGGTTACGTTACTTTCCTTTTCTTGTAAAAAATGAATGGATTCTTGTAGATATGCAGTATAAAGGAGGAGCTATGCTGCCAGAAAAAGTGAAGCCAAAAAGGCCCGTATGATGAATTCTATGGGCGTGGCTACCTTCTCTAAATCTAGGTCACAACGCGGATATTCCCATGAACGCCAACACCTCCTCCCAATTTTTGCCTTCACCTTTGCATCGAGGGAGTTTGGATGTTTTGGTTAATTTGAGTCCTACTACATTTTATCTCTTACACGTGACATGTAAAATATTTTGTCTCGATGGTGCCTGAATTTACAAATTCGAGCCATGGTGATTGAAATATTCCAATTTTATTCTAACAATAATTATGTGTTTTTTTTTTCTTTTACATTATAATATTTTAAAACCACAAGGTCCTTTTGCCCTCCACGGCCTATTATGTAGTCCACTATACATAATCTACTGTAAAAAATAAAAATATTAATAAATTGAGGTTATAATTTTTGTTTTACTATGACTTTAAAACTTTAATTAAATATTTAAAATTAAATTGTTCATACATCCAATATTGATTCTTTATTCTTTTATAAAATATTAAAACATAATTAACCCAAAAAATTGCTCTATGCTGCATCTTAAAATACATCCGGCCTAATGGTTTTTAGTTATTTATATCCCCCATTAGAATGCATAAGTGATTAAAACCAAGGATTCAAAATAAAATCTCAATAACAATTATTTATCGCGGGAACACCAAAGCGTATATTATATATACTAATTTATGAACTATTATACATATAGTCATTTATGGAGATCCAGGATTTTTATTTTAATTACGAATTTCATATATCGAATCTTTATTTGCTTAACGGACCTAAAGGTAAAATGTTTAGAGCTGCATATAATACCGTAGCACTATGACGTAGCAGTTAAGTCTAGAGCCAGGGTTTAATTTCCTTATCAGTATCTCAAGTATACAAAAAGACAAGGTAGTTGATTTATTGTATTGCTGATGCTAGATAAAGCAGAGATGAAAACATATATATATAGGCCCACAAATTAAAGAAATGTATCGTTGATATCAACGATGTCTTGATTGTTCTTTATTTATGAGCCGGCACTCAAAATGTTAAACTGGTTACTATGACATTAAAATAATGGCCTTATTTGGATAATATTCTAGATAAGTTCTGGCAAGAGGAGTTTGTCAAGGCACTATCATAGGTTCTGTTTATATCTTTTGTCTCTATCAAATCTCCCAACGCTTTGTTGTCATTATTGTACGAGGCTATTAACTATTATTAGAGCTTTACCAACTTTATAATGAATATTGATTGCAGCTTATGTTTTCATGTATTTATGCCTGAAAGGTATGTGACGTTATTAAACTAGATACCGTGATTGTTTTGAATCAAATCGAGCTCCAGTATCTTGAGCTGTAAATGATTGTATCAAATAATGTTTAGTCTTTCCGTCTGTACTTATGTAAATATTTTTGAGCTGAAGACTCTGCTAAATAATAGGTTGTGTAGCTCAAATCACACTGTGATGTTCCGAGAATGTTTCAAAATAATTTGAGCTCAAAATATTGAATAAAATACTGTACTAATATGTTAGTCTCTCCGTTTCTAAATACTACTTTTTTGAACGGATAAACTGATTTGCAATTTTCATGTCTTGAAATTTTTATTATTCAGTAAAATCCCGTAAATACTTTGAAGCGGTTTGAGCTCAAGCACTGAAATGCTATCGATTCAAATGTGTTTAGTTTGTACGTTGATAGGTATATAACAATAGTTGTGAGCTAACTGATCAACCAATTCATAAGTTTGATGGCTTAAATCACTCAGTGATATCTCATGAATATTTTAAAACTGAGCTCAAAATACGGAGAATTTTTTTAAATAATTTAATACTCTATATTTTTGTTCATTCCTACGGGACGTCCTGTGCTTTGAAACCCTAAACTTCAAAGTTTCAAATAATGCACGGGTCAAACCTAATTCAAATTTATTAAGACCTTAACATCCCATTCGTTGCAGATTTGACCCAAACCAGATATGCGTCTTTTTATTCCAAACTCCTCAACCATCCTAACCCATTAATTCTTAATCTTTCATCCTTAACAATCCCTGATAATCCTCCGAGGCGTCTGAAAAGAAGATGGCCACGAGACCTTCTAGTTTAAATTAATGTTTGAAGTACCACCAATGGATGGTTCCTTCCCAAGATTTTCAAGTGTATATGAAACTTACTACATATTTACTTATTGTATTATTTTGTACAGTGGTAAATTACAATAAATAAATAATTAAAAAAAAAAAAATTTATTATGGAGAAGAAGGTAAGGAATCAAACGCGAGAGTTCTCGGAGGAGTAAACTAGTTATGATATGTTAATCATAATCATCAAATTCTCAAAGCCATAATGACTGTGGGCACTTTTATAAAATATACAAATTTTAAATTTAATGCACATATTTATGTGTGATGAACAATTGACGAAAACTTCCCCATTCCTTATACCAATTACTTTGTCTTGAACAATGCATCAAAAAACATTATACTTATATTCAATATTTCGAATGGAAACCTTAAAACCAACTAATTGTTTACTATAAAAAAATAAATGCATTGCAAAGGAATCATAATTTGTTGCTTGTTCACTTCTGGAAAGAGGAATTACTCAAGGCACTACCATAGATTCTATCTTGTTATATCATTTTTGTCTACCAAACCTCCCAACCCTAAGTAGTCATAACTGTATGTGGCTATTAACTATAATTACAGTTATAACAACTTATAATTATATTTATCGCAGTTTATGGTGTCATTTATTTATTTTAAGTGTTTGTAATATAATAAATAATTAATCAATAATTCTTTTTTAAAAAGTTTCGGTTTCGATCTTCATCAGTTAGGGAATATAAATTATGGATTATAAATTTTTAATTTTTATTTCCATTGTTCCAACAAAAATAAAAGCATATAAAATATAGTGGAAAGAATGTTATAGCATTTTAAAATTAAATGTATTTTATAATTACTCTATTAATTTTAAAAGATTATTTAAGCTAAAAATCAAGCAAATAAGCATATAAAGAGTGATCAAAGCTAGTTTTATTCATTGCATTTTCTTTTTCTTTTTTTCTTATTCAATTGTTTTCTATCTCTTCTTTCTTGAATATTATTTCACAAAGCAAAACTTCTTTCTTCGCCTTCTTTCTTTTCATTTGTTTTTAAAAATCATTTTTCTTCAAACGCCATTCATGATTAATAGTTTAAAAAACAATTCCCATCATAAATAAGAACAATTGATCACAATATATGTCAATATTTTTTAAATAGAAATGAATAGCTATAATAATAAGAATCAGTATAACAAAAAATGGCGAAACCTCAAGTATTATTCTCTTTCAAATTATTAAATAAGGACTGAAAAATACTACTCTACTGATTTCCTTCACTCTCGTTTAACTGAACCTAACAAATCAAATTCAGCGATCGAAATTGAAATTTAAACATCACATCACATTTGATTTGTTTTGTAAAAAATTGTAACCAAAGGTTTACTCAGTAATATAAAAATCTTGCATGGAGATTGGTCGATGTTGAAATTCATATAAGAAAAATTCTGAACTTTAAAAATTATGAAAATGATTCGATCGCTGATTACATCATTAAAAATATATGGAAAAGAGATTTGAAATACTTACTTCAGGAATATGCTAATTTGTAATATGTTGGCAAACCTTTTCTTGCTTCGAATCAGTCATATTTTTTTTGTAACAAACATTTTGCTGGTTGGTACAGGTCACAAGTAATTGATGTTCTTCAGCTTATCATATCCAAGCAGGCGGTTGAGTAAGACTTCAATGTTTCTTGATACGAATGCGGTTATGGCGTAGAATGATCTCCAAAAGAGTGGTAGACTCTCTAACCAATAATTTGTGCGAAAATCTCTTTCTTCTCTCGATGTAGAATACGAACACCAAAAACAAAGATGAGAATAAATACTTAAGTTCATGAATACATAGGGATAAATATAAAAAAAATCCACGATAATCCGTTAATAATTAGAATTCTTTATTTTATTACCAAAAACGAAAGAAGTAAACTAGACTCAATAATAACATTCACTAAATTCTTTTTGGTATTAAAATAATCCCGAAGTTATGTAGTCTTTACTAGAGATTTTTTGAGTTGGGTAAAAAAATAAAGATGCAACGTCTGTTGAGCTTTCTTTTCTTTTTTTTTAAATTTTTTTATTAAAATCCATGTAATAAAATTATTTATTATTGTTACTGGTTCCAACATAGTACCTGATAGGTATTATACCCAATCAAATTTTACCCCGCCAATGATAGTGGTCGGACATCTTATGGGGTTTAATGTGCTTTCCATTCCCGGATAAAACAATAAAATAAATAATGGTAACATATGTGTAGTAGTATCGATAACAACAGTGTCATATTAACCGGATAACAAACTTACTTGAGTTGTTTCAATTTTTTAATAATTAATTAAAAAGAAAACAATCTCGCTATTTATAATGAAATTTCGGGTTTTAGGGTATAACAATTCCTAGTAATCATTGAATCCATTTGTTAACGGGATAGTGAAAAATATTTAAGAAAGGCCGCCCTTGTTGAGCATTGAGAATGTCAGGGGTGCCGTAGGAGAACGCCACTTCATCTATGGGGAAGGGTTCCTTGTGCTAAAATTTCGTGGTACCCTTGTCGAACTTGACAAAAAATTGGCCACAATTCCTAAAGCGGTTGAATATGTAGGAAAAGAAAAAAAAACACACTACAAAATACTATTTTAATTTTTTTTAAAATAGTTTAATATCTGCAGTTAGTGGCATTCTCCACTAACTGCAGATATTATGTTATTAAAAATATTGCATGAAATATGTGCTTGAGTCGGTTAAAAAAGTTAAATAAATCATACTAAAACTGTAAAAAAAAAAAATACAAATAAAAACAAGAATTCTATTCAAAAACATTAAAAAATTAAAATTAATTTTGAAATAAAGCAATACTATAGAAATTTTGGAGGTTGTATATGAGCTCAAAAGAAAGTTCAGGGGTATGCTTCACTATGAATATATTTCACCCCTGAATTCCAAAATTTTCGGAATATTCAAGTTAATTACCTCAGACAGTATCATAATTTTGTTTTATTAACATATGTTAGAAGAACAGCCATCGATTCCCAGCACCGTATTCATCTCTTATATATTTTTATTCATTTTATAGGTCATCATTTATTTTAATAGGTATTTATTGTCTGTTTTAACCAAACAGCACAGAATTCCCTACTTTTTCGGTTATTGGCATACATGAATGTAACAACTATCCGCCTCAGCCATGAGGTAATCCTCATAGTTTAAACTTAAAAAATTCGCTGAGATTTTTTTCAATTAATTTTCTCGCTATCTCACATAACTTCCCAGTATAAAATCATAATAAGCCAATTTAAACTATTTGAGACTGTACAAATGAATCTTGTCCCACATTTTGTCAGGATTAATTTTATAAGAATGCGTAGGGTATGTGCACCAGTTAGTGGATCAAGAGTTTGGTCCCAACTAATATTTCAAAATTGGTAGCAGTTGTAAGCTTACAAGTAGTGCCAATTTTGAAACGCTGGTTGGCAGCCAATTTTTAATACTTAAAACAAAGGTTGACCTGTCCATAACTGTCACATGTCAATAAGTGGCGCACTTACCCTAGGTTTCCGAGATATTTGCAAAAAATAGAAACAAGAAAACTTAAAGACGCCTCTCCCCTCAGCTGCTCTCGTAGATTCCTATCTGTTTACCTCCATACAAAGTCCTTAGTCAATAAATCTATTCCTTCTATTTTGTTCAATATCTGTTGTTTGAGTTGTAATTTCATGGATTTCGCCTCCCTATCGGACACTTGGTACATATTACAAGGTTTCCCACGATTACCTAAACCCGAACCTGCATCCATTACCAACCTACTTCAAATCTACAACAGATCTTTCTAAACGCACCCAACTTCTCTGCTCTAAGGCAAAACCTAAAGGTGGGCACAACAATGTCAAAAGTCCTCCGGGATAGTTAAGATGAAATTAGAAAACTATTGCTTCATCTAAGAAAATCATATTCTTCTTGTAAAATTTTATAATTGTAACTTAACAAGTCAGTGAATCTTAGGATTAGAGGCAGAATAAATATGAAAAACCCAGTTTTGATCCACATGATCTGATTATTCAAAGTCTAATAAACAATCACGTCTATCTAATTTAATGAATGGAGTTTAAAACGGTTTTCCATATGGAAAACTGGAGCAAATCCATTTTCACGGAGACCAAATGATGATCGATACGGGCAATGCATCTACTACCGTCGAAGGAGCAGTTTCTTTCAGATGAAATGAATCGCAGTTGACGTAGTCTGATTCTTGGAGGGAGACTCATTACTCACTAAATCTGCATCTGACGTTGAAAAAGGTGGTACAGGATCAAAGGATTCCAGATCAATCCGCGCTGTTTCTTTCGTCAGGAGTGTAAACTAGCTACCATTAACTATTATTCTTCATGGCCACTCCGATAGTCATTACTACATTTAAACTATTAAAAAATTAATTAACCTAGCAAAACGGGCCTTTTAAAATTTTCGTCAGAAATTGCAAAAACTTGACATTAGTAAATTTTGTTTGAGTTTTAAGATTTTAGGGCTGGAATATCTCCAAAACAAATAATCAAGTCCCTCAAATCCCAGTAAATAACTAACGAGTCGCCTTATCGCGAACTCAGTCATCATCAATACAGAAAACATCATCAGATTCATTAATAACCAAAGACGACCTTTCTAATAAAAATTTATGTATATGGTTATATATACATCCATTGTCCGCAATTGTGGGAGATTGTATAATGAATAAATGATAAAAAACATACTGGTAAACGGTTTATAATTTTGGAATACTCAACAGTTGAATAGAGCGTCCATTATATAGCTTTTGTTTAATAATGATAACCAGTGAAATAAAATGAATCTTTTAGGATAGTAAGAGCTATAGAGATGTATACCTTGCTAACTACAAGAATCCGAAACATCCCGCACGCAACCTAAACTTAAGGACTAGAATTAACCCAAAACGCTGGTTGTGGCGAATTCTTGGTATTATAAGACCCTTGTGACCGACCTTCAATATTACTAGTTCCTTCATATAGCAAATTAGAGCTATAAAATATGTGCTATAAAAATATAACCGACTTCAAAATTTCTAGTAGATTCTATAATTTTCAGCCTGCTTAGGAAAATTGGTGGTGAATGAGAGAAAGCGGTAGTGAACATCGACAACTTACATTATTAATATTTTTGCCTCTTTTACGTTAATCACCACCTCTGAGCTGACCATTCGCCTCTTTTATGTTTATTTCATCTTTTAAAATAATATTCGTTGTCGCTTTCATGTAATTTGATTTCATGTGTATTCCTAATATTATCTCCTCTTTTAAATATTCTCGCCTTTAGACTGTATTTACTCAACAAAATAACCACTTTAAATCATAGTTCAAGTCTTAATTCTTTTAATGTTTATTTTTCCTGCACTTTTTATCAATATGTTTTCTTCTTTTCACTCTATTAAATTTCTATTTTTATTAATATTTATTTATCCTGTAGTTTTTATTAATTTTTTTATTTTTATAATGTTTATTTATCCTATATTTATCTTACAATGTTTTCACACTGCTTATATTTGCCTCCTAATTATGCTTACACTATACCACTTCCATTTTCTTTCCACTTATGTACCTTTATTATTTTATATCTTCTTATTTTCTTTACTTACTGTTTTTATTTTATTCTTCATTGTGGTTGCTATCCTTTTTTTACATAGGCCTGATGTTCTGGCCGAAACATTCGCAGTAATAAGTTTTATTATTATTCCCTACTTATTCTAGCCCACAACCATATTCTCATAAATATATTTTCAATTCAATAAGAATTGTAATAGAAAACAAATTACTGGGAATTTTCTGAAACATTAGTTAAATAGGAAATATGAAATAAAATGCAATAGCATCTGTTGAAACTGCTATACCCCAAAAATCAAAATATTGGTAGTAAAATGAGAAATAAAATATGCCAGTATCTATTATAATCCGATTATTATTTGATAACAGTAAAAAAATATTTGATTTAGTTTTTTCTAACTCTTGTTTCATTATTATTTTATTACTCCCAGCCTGGTCATTACTGACTTACGTTGGGGGGGGGAGGAGGGTTATCTACAGGTTACCACTCTATTCTAACCATGAATCAAGTTCTCTTTTTGTGGGACGGCCACGAAATAAAAGTCAGCTCCCCAGGCCGGATTCGAACCAGCGCCGTTGCAGTAACGAAACTGCTATGGGCACAAAAGGTAAAATGATTTGTTTTTTAACAAATTTATATTCACCTTAAGTAAATTTCGTACATAAATAAATAATTTATTAGCAGTTATTAAGTTATTTACAGTCCTATTTTTTGATTAATAGTAAAATATAGTGATGTTTTAATACCCCGTGTAAAATCGATACTCATGAAACTTGTATTTCAGGTTCAAATGTGTCAAAAGTCAAGAGGTTTCGGTTTCGCAACAGTCCTTGATTATCCGCACGAGAAGGAATGCACGGATTGGACATTATGAATACAACTGCAAATTGCAGATAATTCTCCAGATCGGATTCGAGGCTCCCGTAAATTTATTTTCAAAATTAAAAAAAAATCATTCATTCAGAATGAAACGAGTTTACTAATTTTAAAAATGCTATATTTCAGTTGCTGTTTCAATTGCTGCATTAATTCCTAAAAAATATTTATGGGTCAGGGCTAAACTCCAAGAGCCGGCGGTAACTTGAAGAAGTTCATCCCGAACAGCGTTGCAAACATTTTGACTAAATTACTTTTCAATGTTGTTGCATCTGGATGAAAATATTTACCTAAAAAACTTTCTACCTCTGGAAAGGCCAAAGTTACCCCACCCCCTCCCCCCTCCACCCCCACAATGTATTCAAGTGTTAATTATTATTACCTTGTAGTGGTAGAAAACCATTTGAGCCCTCCTTTCTCCTAACTGTTTCTATCACGTTTTTGTTATTTCATTGACATGTAGTTTGAGAAACAGTATAAAACACGATTCAACTTGATATTAACTAGTTGTAATTAAAGAAGGATATTTAAGTTAGCAGTAGGGTATACAACAACATAAAAAAAAAAAAAAATGAAATAATGTTAATATCATTTTAAATAAATTTGGAAACCCAATGATACATGTTTCAACTAATAGATGATTAATAAACAAGATCAATTTTTAATTCTTGCTTTAAAAACTAAGATTTTTTATCTATAAGAACTCATAATAGATAATTGCTTAAATAATAAATAAAACTTGAAAAACGAAATAAATTAAAATAATACCACTCGTACTGATTAGAATTAGAGCCTTTCTCATCTTTAGAATATATAGCACTGGTCGGTGTAGGAGGACGACGTTACAGCCTCTCAAGGAGGTCAAAATAATTTGAAGCATACCTTGATTGATTCTGTAATACTGATAATTTTGTTTTGCTTTATAGGACTGCTCAGAGCATGATGGATTTGGCTGGTACTTAAAGAAAAAGAGAGAGAAAATGTTCGAATCTTGTTTCTTTAATATATCAGACCATTCATGATTGACAGAAAACCTCCAAGGATGCCCAAGAATTAAAGTTAAACATGAATTAAATATGTATAATAAGTTTAAATTAAGAAATGAACTCCATTTACGGTGGTATTATGGTGTAACTATTGCGAAAACAAAAATACTAAATTAAAAAAAAAAATAAATAATACCTGACCGGTTGTCTGTATTACATGTAACTGTAGCCAAAATTTTCTTAATGGACACCTCTATATACAGGGAATCTATTTTTAACGAACAATTTTATTAAGGTCTCTCCCAACATGGTATATAGCTCCTCTATCACAAAACCCCTCCACTCCCTATCAGAACTCTTCCCACCCCAACGTTCTCTGGACCAATGGGGGAAAGCTGGATAGATGTGACTCTGGCCTCGCCGACGTTGATAAGACACATTGTCGATTGTACCCGCAGATCCGAGACGAGTTCCGACCACAAAGGTCTTTCTTTTGACGTATTATATGAGACGATATGTTCCCACGGCATCGACAAAGGGTATATAACACATGGAATCAATTGGAATGCCTTTCGAAGTATACTGAAGGGAGAGATTGTCGACGAGGACTGGACTGAGGCTGAATCGGCAAATATGGATGACCTGGACTGTAGAGTTTCCAGGATTACCGATGCTATCCGAGATGCTGCCGAGAACTCCCTTCCACACCGAAAGGCGAGGGCTCGACTTGTCCCATGGTGGACACAGGCCTTAAAAGAGACCTCTACAATGCCTGACGGTCGTACCTGAAGTGCAGATGTGATGAGAGGCACACTGTACTTCGTAATGAAAGTACCTAGTATAGGTTCAAGGCCAGGTCATATCGAAATGAGGAGCGCTTGCAGAAAAAGAGATCCTGGGACAAATTCATCGTTGAAGAGTCTATAAAGAATCCCTGGGGAATTTCGTATAGGATGGTCCTTGGCAAATTGACTCCGTTTCAGACGATTACCAGGCAACCTCCCTTGAAGAGCTAATGTCTTCATTGAGGTGACTTACCCCAGGGGTGATCCGTCCCTCAACATCGAAGAGGAAGGTTTTATGAGACGCACCACATTATACCCGCCTGGTACGGACCTGTGTTCACTATGCGCCATAATCTGTGCATTGCCGTGGAAAAGCAAAAAACTGGCCGTGCTCCCGAACTTGACGCTATAGACGTGGTGATCCTAATGAATAATATCCCCTATATTGAAGAAACGCTTCTCGATATTAACAATGACTGTCTGGAAAGGGGATCTTTGATCGGGATAGCCGATATGAGACTCCTAATAGGGAGGGGACAGGGATAAGCAGATCCCTAAGTCCTACAGACCTACATGTCTCCTCCCTATGATGAGAAAGGTTCTGGAGCACCTAATCATGACCAGGCTAGTATCAGTTTTAACAAGAGCAAGTCACCCACGGAAATACGGATCCACAAAAGGCAAAGGAACCACTGATGCTCTGTTGGGAGTGCGAGCAGACGTTGAACAGAGGGAGGAGCGGTATGTCATGTTGCTGCTCTTTGACATATCCTCCGCCTTTGACAGCGTCTGGTGGCCCCTCTTGCTCCAGCAGTTGCAGAAATATGAAGCCCACATTAACTTATACGACTTGAGTAGGAGCTACCTCGAGGACAGACGTGTGAAGAATAAAGGTAGCTCTTATGAAGTAGAAGCGTCCATAGAGAGGGGATGCCCTCAGGGCTCGGTACTTGGCCCAGCCCTATGGAAGCTGATTTTTGACGAGTTGTTGGGAGTTTTAGAGGAAGACCGGTTCCCAGCCACTGGTTACGTCGACGATCTGGCTGCAGTGGTGTCCTCTAATAGCAAAGCCGGCTTGAAACAGCAAGCAGAACGTTGTGCCAATTTGGTTGGAGAATGGTGCGAGAGGAAAAAGTTGCGAACGGCCTCTAACAAGACACAGGCCATTCTCTTAAGAGGAAAACTGATAGGGCCCACCCTATTAATTTAATAATTCGAGGAACAAGGATACGTCCAAGTGAGGTAGTCACTTACCTTGGCGTAAGATTTGGAAGAAGATTGAACGTGACTCCTCACTTGGATTACTTGGGAAATAAGGTGGCCCAATCCTTGAACGGCCTTAATCGTGTGGGGGCGCCTTCTGGGGCCTCAGAATCCCCGCGACAATGACCATATATAAAGGAGTGGTCGTGGGTATTCTGAGGTATGCCTCCCCCGCCTGGAACCGGAATCTCTCGCAACGGTAGAAGAGAAAATTGGCGACAATCCAACGGACGGCTTTGCTTAGAGTCACCAAGGCATACCGGAGTGTCTCACATGAGGCGATGCAAGTTTTAGCATGAGGGGTACCTCTCGACCTTCTGCCGGAAGAAATGATGATGTTTAAATTCAAGAGAGAGGGCTCGGCAGGTCTGCCGGCAAATCTTCAGGTGAGGGTTGACGAGAGCCCAAGTAAATGGAAAGCCATTCTCCGGGAGGACACCCCCGAAGAATGGAACCAGCGTTGGATGACAAACCCAAAAGGTGCTACCTTAAGGAAATATTTCCCCACCGTTCGGTCACGGATAGAGCCAAAGTGGGTCCTCCCAGACTACTGGCCAGCTTCAGCCTTTTAATTAAAACTTGCTCCATGCCACATTTATGTTTAAATTTAATTAAATACCGAAATTCTATATCCCAAAAGAATTTCCGTAATAAGAACAACACATCTGGTGCATATACTGAGCGATGGTTTAGACGAAATGTTCCTTAAATAAGAATTAATAATAAAAAAAAATACCTTTTTTATACTATTAATATATATACACTATATAATCCACTATATAGCTTTTGTTTAATAATAACTATTGTTTTAGCAATCGTCTACTGTCTACTGAATTACATATATATATTATATGTATACAATTGCAATCCTTTCCCCAACCAACAATGTTTAATTTTGAATTGATTTTCGTTGGGTCGTAAAAGTGACGTAAAAGTATTTCTTTTGAAGGTATCATGAATTTCCTTACCTTCACTAGTTCATC
>NW_027112258.1:92628-121104 GCF_000696795.3 Halyomorpha halys | reverse complement strand
TATATTAATAGTATAAAAAAGGTATATTTTTTTCTTACGAAAAGATAGAAATCTACCAATAACGGACAAGCTCATCTTCACCGTGGATGTCCGTTATATAGAAGGATTCGAGCCTGACTTTGCTCTAAAGCCATTCCGTTTGAGTAATGAAATGGGCACCACTGTAACCCTGGTTTTAAACTCAAATAAACTTCAGCGTCTCAATAAGTTGTGTGTGCCCCGCCTTCCTTGCCTGCAAAGTGTCAATGATTATTTCAAAGGCGAGTCCAAAAACGTCCTTCTAGGGGGGAGTTATTGCCTCGGCGCAATTGAGAAGTTGAGGCCCCTGAGTGGGCAAATCCAGGGCACATCGGTTAGTGTCACAGGATGAGATACGTGACCAACCTTTGTCTGATCGGAAATAAAAGAGGGCTTTGAAGGCAATATGTAATACTCTTGTGGGCCCCTTCCTTCCCCACAAATTGATATCTTCACCCCTAATCAAATCTCCTTTCCAACGGCAAGAAATAATAAATATTTGATTTGTTAACAATCGTTCAAAAATAGATAACGAAAATGAATTACGATAACTTCATTGAATCATATTTTGATCGGGTGAATATCACCTACATATCTCCGTGTAAGTGATATTCACCAGATACTCTTCGATACTCTTATATAAACTCTTCGATACTTGTTAATTATAGTATGACCACTCTAGAATAATAATTTATCCAATATTAAAACATATTTTTATTATTTTGTTATTAACAATTATTGATAGACATTAAAATATTTAACAAAGTATGTAGTATTATTTAAAACATTTATCCACAGCGGTATATTGGAATAATTACCTTCCTAAACTCTGTATATGGATAATTGAAAAAAAATCAAACTTGTATTGGAGGAGATGGTAAATCTATGGAAATAGAAGAAAGTGTATTTACGAAAAAGTATAATGTAGGAAGTATCCTTCCTCAACAATGGAGTTTCGGAGTGATTTGCCAAGAAACAAATGAATGATTTTTGATTGAGCTATGGACAGATCAGAATACACAATGTCAGAAATAATCGAAAGAAGAATACGTCCGAGTAGTGTAGTGGTATCGAATTAATGGAAAGGATACATGAGTTTTTACAGAATGGGCTGCAAACATCGGATTTTAAAACATAAATATCAGTTTGTTGATCAAAAAGGCATTAGCAAATACGCAAAAAATGCAAAGATTATGGGGATCAGCTAAATGGGGAACTAAAAAAAGGTGAGGGACACATCGGAATTTCTTTGCATCTTAGCATCTTAGTAACTTGTTTAGCAGAATCCATGAGGCGAATTCAACTTAAAGAAAGATTTTTGGTAAGAAATAAATAATAGTTAGTTTGGTTCACACAAACACGCCTGTTTTTATTATTTTATTTTAAATAATATAATTTATAAGAAGTGGCTAGAAAAATTGATACTTTAGTGTTTGCTGAGATGAAAACAATTTCGTCTCTGCCAATAATACAACGCAACAATGCCAATAATATTAATGCCTACAGATCTTGGCTCTTTTCGAATCAAACTGCTGTCTCTATTTTTCCCATTTTTCTTATATTATTGTTAATCAAATTAATTAATATTTTCTATTTATCCATTGTTTATCATTGCTAACAATGGGGACTGGTAATTCATTTCAAATAAGGAAAATTAAAGCTACTTTTGAAGAATATATCTTTTTATATTCGCCATTCAAGCGCAGTGAGATGAGGATAAGACCTGTCTAATATTAATGACCGGCTAATTGTACATTTATTTACAAAGTTTAATCGTGGAAGCCGTTTTTGAGAAAATGCTAAAATAGTGTAGCATTTTGTATGGTATTATCCTATGTGAAAATATTTTAGTTGTTCTTGTATTCCTGTAGCCCTGATGGAGCTATACAAAGTGGGGCGAAGCGTCGCCAATTAAATAGTTGTTAATTATTTTTTCTTCATAAAATGAACTTATATTTGATCAACATGAAAGATAAAATGAGAAAACGTGATGAATAAAATGCTATGTATAAATTAAATTACCAAAATTGTGACCAAATGGATACAGGGGAAACCTCTACAAACTCAAAACCTGGTTAAATCAACTTGAAAATAATCTCAAAAATATACTGCTAATTAAAAAAATGATAGAAAAACATAAATTATTGGGATATGATAAGCTAATTTGAGTTTCTAAGCTAATTCTCTAATTAATTAAATATGTTCTTAAATAATGAAATAAAAATTCTTCAAAACAAATTATACATTCTACATATATCATAATACTAAATTAGATTCGTATAATAGCAACAAAATGAGCTTATATTTGGCCAACAGAAGAACAAAATTATAGTATTTTATTAATGAAATGTTAGGTATAAAATAAGTCACCAAAATTGTGACCAAATTAATATAGGGGAACCTCTAAATAATTCAAAATCCTGTTAAATCTACAAAATACAAAAAAGAAAAAAAAGGAAGGTGACAGCACTGCTAAATCATAGCACACTACAACTTTTCTTTTGATTTTAAAAATGATGATTCAAGATGATGAAAAAAAACTATATCTATATAATACATTTAATCACAAAACTGATACAAAAACAAGAAAATAAATTGTTCAGATAAAATAAACAAAACCCGATTCCTCTATAATTAATCAAACCTAATTAAATTAAATATTGAAATATAACCCTTAACATTTACAGTATGATGCTTAATGAAATAATTAATATGAAATGAATGTAATATTGTTTTCATTAAATGACGAATCCAATTACTGAAATCTAACATTGCTTTGTTTTTAAATTATTTGTATTGAAATGATATTGGTTTACAATAGAAAAAATAAATATTTAGAATTGCTTGTTCTCCTTTTTTTTTTCTTTTTTTTTTTAATTTCCAGGTTTAATCTACTAAATCTGGAAGCTATTAGATTGAAGTTAACGATAGGAAGGAAAAGCAAACATGAGTTATTCAGACGTTATTGCTAAACAGAAGGCCCGTAATCTGGACTAGCGTGAGTTTTAATCCTTAATCATAACTTTAGTGTGTGATTAACAACTTTGTAGATTCCAACTGGAAGCCGATTCATTACCAACTCCACAAGTCATTTTCAATGCCGTTCCTAAGATAGGGGGATCCAAGAATCTTACATAGATATCTCATCATGGCCTTATCTATGATATCTTTTTACGTTTATCAACCTCTTCATCAGAATATCTTAACCTCACTAGAAATGAATAATTAACTACGAAGTAGTTTTACTTAGATAGTTCAAAGTATAGGCTCCAAAGAGTGTGTACAGTATCTAGGGCAGTCTATGTTTTTATTTTTTGACAAATTGTCCCGCGTATCATGAGAACTTTAATTTTGAATTGATTTTCGTTGGGTCGTAAAAGTGACGTAAAAGTATTTCTTTTGAAGGTATCATGAATTTCCTTACCTTCACTAGTTCATCTCAAGTGCGCCTAACTATTAATTTGTTTTGTATGATCCCATTCCTGGTCATTTATGACATACGAGAGGGGGGGGGGTTATCTACAGGGTACCTCCCTATTCTAACACCATGGTGAAGGTTCAAGTTTTCATTTCGTGGAACAGCCACAGAAATGAAAGTCGAGCTCTTAGGCCGCATTCAAACCGGCGTCGCTGCAGTCCCCAGATTCAACTCCCTCAGCTATAGACGGCCCTGATGAATTCATACTGTTCAGTTTTTGATTCAACGCATTCTAAAAAGAAACCACTATCAATGTTTTACTGTTTTTGACAATTTGTGTCCAGACAGAGCGGAGAATCGAAGAAGAAAATCTTATTAGAATTCAATTTCCCGTGTGCATTCATCGTTATTTCTTAAAACCTATGTGAAGATTCTTAGAACCTATGAACCGGCCGAATTTTTTGATTTTTCTAGGGTTTGGAAAAAGGCTCATAAAAGCCAAAAAAAAAATATTTATTTAAATACGCTGGTTATTAAGAACGAAATAGATAATAAATAAACAATGACACTAATGTTTCTATATCCATTGAAAATTATATAAATAACGAAGGTATAAGTGATTATAAAGAACATAAAAATCAATTTCTCTCTGACAAAACGTATTTACACATACTAAAAGTCATCTTTTCATTACAACTTTACATAAACCATTTACTACAAAGCATATACTATGCATTTCCAATATATTTTGTTACAAAATAAATATTATAGCATAACAATGCGCCGGTCGGATTATTTCTTCTTCTTTAACGTAGATATTGACAAAACTTTTTTTTTTTTATTCTTTCGTATTGAAATTAGACCATTTTTAACGTATTATAAATTTATTTTGAGATATATTTCTCTCGCAGTGGGAATAGTAAATCGCTATAGGGTACGGGTCGATATATCGGCTATGGCACTTTCTCCAGCACTAAGTGGTCTAAAATGGTTAATATGGGTTTACTTATCGGTACAGCACAGTTTAATTATTGTGACCCAGGCGAGGAAGATCAAATCATGATGGAAGAACTTTATAGTAAACTGGATACTCTTATGGTTCAGATCTACATGATCTTCTTCAGGGTTATATTTCTTTTTTTTTTCATATTACTTTTTACAATCCTTCTTCTCTGCTCTTTTCTTATTCTTTCTTCTTTGCCCACGTTATTAAGTTTTGGTCACCATATCTTATTATTTTCATATTTAATAATTACTCCTTTTGGTTAATATAACTTTATCTTTTATTTCTTTCATTCTAGTACTTTACTCACAATTAATTTTTGAACAGATTTTTTAATAATATCCATTTTGAACGTATATTAACTTCCTAAATTTCCTCTTTCTTGGTTTTAATATTACCTTTTCTCATATAGCCTCTATATTCTCATAATACTTAGCCTATTCATTTTCTTTCAACACTATTTATGTAGATACATACATATAGATATGTTGCTAGTTATTTTCTAATCATTCTGCAATTCTTTTTATTCATCATGGTTGTTATTTTGTTTTTATTCTTGGCCCTGATGAAGGCTTGAAATTCTAGCCATAACATTGACACTAATAAATATGTTTTTTTTTTTATTTGTGTTCTTCACTGATCACTCTCATCTTCAGGACAAAATTCTGATTTAAAAAAATGCTTCTTTGGAAATTTGAGGGTTTGGTGCACTCGAGGAGGTTAGAAAATAATAATAATATAAATATATAAAACAAATGCCACTGTAATGTATCAATAAAAATGAAACAATTTTTGCTCCATTGTCTGAAGATGCGCAGATTTCACTTCCTAAAATCTCAATAATGAAAAGTCGTAGTTTCGAGCTGCGAAAATTCATACCGACTTTTAGTGGCATATTAGCTTCACTAGTTTAAATAAATAATGGAAAAAAATTAGGGAATTTAGGGTAAGTGAGAGAGTGAAGGAAAAACGTCTCGGCATTCATTTCTTCTTTTGTTTCTTTATACTGACTGCAATAAATAATGTGACGTATTTTTTAATTGAATCTTCATAGAATAATGACCTAATCGGTTAGGGAATTAAAAAAATCAATCGTAGATCGAAACGAATTTTTAAAGTGTCTTACCTAGGCAGTCGGATATGGTGTGAAAAAAATATTTTTAAAAAGTTTTTATTTAACAACTATAAATCTATTTCAGGGATAAAATATAGCCTCCATGACCGAACTAAACGAGTTATTTTTTTCCAATGACTGGGGCTCACATTAGAGCTTGAAAATGGACCACATATGATTTACACATTTTCAGATAATGATCCTATTATAAAAATTGTAGAAGTTACAGGAAGAGGAAATGTATTGAGGGATATACATCTCCCATTACATAAATCATCTTCAAGTTTAACTTTAATGCGGGGTACATCGAACTACACTTCTTATTAATAGGTAAAATAAGGAAAATGTTTCCTAATATCCTGGTTGTATAAATATATGATACGAACTTTCCATCCTCACCACTTTCAATATTTATCTACAAGAAATTATTTCATAACATAATCTTCTCAATTCAAACAATGAGATAAACCTATACCCTATAGAAATAATACAGACATTGTGCTTCGGTGGAGGGAAAGAGGGAGAAATCTGTTGAATGAATTGGTAGAAAGAAATTTTAATATTTCCCTCCGCCGGCCAGCCCTGATTTTGATATATGAGTTGGGAATAAATTGAATTCAATCTGCACCCCCTCCCTTTAACCCTAGATTTTAATTCAGGCTCTCTTTATTTATTATTTTAGGTTAGATGGTCGGGATGGATAGATTTAAGATGAAGGGGAAAAAAAGTAAACGGTCATTTTTCTTATTGAAGGTTTAGTTATTTATTTTTATTTTCAGTTTTATATTTTCTATTAAATTTGCCTTTTCAGAACCGCGCCGCACAAGGGCCAGAAAAATTATGGCCGGACACGACTTCTCTTTCATAATCAGTTATTGAATTTCCAATATATAGATAATTGATAATTAAACATTATTAATCATACATTATTGACTGAGACATATTGACATTAATATTACAAATTAGTATATACTGAAAATAATATCAATAATTAAATATTGATAAAGAAAGATTATTGGTAGTGGAAGTGGCAGGAATTTGAATAATATTATGGAGTTAATAATCTCGATACTTCAAATGCTGCCATTCTGCGCGGAAGATTGACCGCAGGGAGCAATAGCGTAAATGAATCGGAAAAACGAAATAATCTTGAAAAAGTTCTCCGATCCAGTTTTTCTTAATACGCTGGTTTGTGTTCGGTAGGAACAGTAATGCGATATTTAGTGATGCGGTTGATTTTTCGGTGTAAAGCGGAATTACTCAACTTAAGTGTGAAACCGTGGACACATGACAGTATCGATATCTGCCCTGTCAGTAACTCCGATGAAAAGGAAACGCCTTTCACTTCTAGGGTACCTGTTACGAAATATTATCAAATTAGAATAAAATATTTTGGGAAGCGGACCTGCTCTCCAGAACAATTATTCAGTTTGTTAAAAATATTTAATTGGAGAGCTCTTAGCAACTATGTACGTCGGGTTACACTAAAAAGAGCTCAGTTGGTTACTGTTTGCGGGATTAATCCCATACCACGGTTTATTACCATTGCCTTGTTGCTTTAAACATTAATACAGTATTGTTATTTCAAATTATTTAAACACACTTGAGAATAATTTCCCAACTACGACTTTCCGGTAAATATGCAATTACTCTAAATGTCGGTCCACACAAATATACTTTGGACCCAGAGAAGATTTGTCCATCTTGTGATGGAACGGCTCTGGAGGAATGTTTTTATTTTTTGACAAATTGTCCCGCGTATCATGAGAACCGAATCCAATACATGCCGAAACTAAGCGATATTAGCCGAAATCAGATTTATGAATTTCTGTCAGTAACCTCAGGATTGGACCTTAAACTGTTTTTATATATGTAACCCAAAACCTTATGCTTAAAGCTGGACACCTATCGTCCCATTAGGAGGTATAGTTTTTGTTTTGTTTTGTTTTTTGTTTTTTAATATTATTAAATATGAAGTGACGTTTTTGTTTTACTTTTTTATTCTAACGAATGTGGATAGCCCAGCTTGGGTATATCGTTTGTTATTAGTCTATATAAACGATCTGTACCTCATCATTTTTGTAAAATTACTACAATTGATTATCTATTTCATGTATTTCACAGGCTAACTATACTGTACAGGGGTTGCCCCATAAACAAATAAATAAATTATTATTATTTTAAATTATCAACTGGTTGAAAGCATTTTTTTTTTAGAGTATATAACTTCTTTTTTTTTTTTTGTTAAGTTTTGTTATTTTTGTTTTTAATTAAAATTGCACACAGACTTCTACAGACGCGTATTTTTCCATATTCTATGTATATGGGTGTTATAATTGTTACTTAGATCCATTTTATATATTTTTTAAATAAACACATTTAAAAAAAAATTAAATATTGATACTATGGAATTTCAATAGGAACGGTTTTTGTATTTTATTTCTTGTGAAATATTCATTATCTTCTATCCAAGGATTCAATCTTATATTTCAATTTGAAATATTCACAGTCCAATAAACGATGCAAATTATAACTCTAAAGTTTGTTATTTGAATTGATTATTTGATATATGAATAAATAGGGAACAACATAAAAAGTGTATCGGAATCAAGGATAGGGGCAATTGGTCTATTCATTCTATCGTACTCATAATTTATTTCATTGGATTGTTAAATTATTTTAAACAATACTTGTAGAGTATGTTTATTTTAAGAAGCTAGTTACATTTTCTAGGAATAAAATTTCATGAAAACACAAAAGGTATCGATTTCTTGCGTTTGGGTAAAATACCAGAAGCATGAAAAAAGTTTGTTCTACTCAGTAAAGATGTTCAATATATTATCATCCTTTCAGACAAGCATAGGTATCCTTTTTTTCTGTTAGTTTTCGGCCGAAACTTCTGCGGTTCTTGTGTGTTTGGCCACGTGCGGCAAGCGATTCAGTTTGTAAATAAGCCACCACCATGTAATCTCCGGCCAAACCACAAACACCACAAGCAGTGTTGGAGATACAGATGAAGACATGCCAATAGTCGGTCCCGTTTTAGACATAATAGTCGAGAAGAAACGGTATTTCTAGTTATCTTTGGATAAATAAGACTAAAAGCGATGAACCTTTATAAGAAATGAAAACCCGAACCCGATTCTTGTAAGAAAAAAAGTAATAATAAAACAAACTCAGTTAATTTAGATTGCTTCTTTGATGTCTTAATTTTTTCCCCTTAATCCATCAGCTAAAGAAGTTGGATGTTTGCATCTTCAGGAGTAGCTCTTTGTTTAATTCATTTATAAATCTTCCGCTTCGAAGGAGAGAGAGAATTTTCCACCTTGATTTTTCCATGACTGGTAAAGATTTAAAGAAATGTTTCTAAGGGTATACCGTAAGTAAAACAAAAAGGAAAACTTTTAATTAAAATTATCTTAACGATTTATTGTTTATTAAGTTTCAATTCGATTCCAAAAATATCTTGTTTACCCATATTTCGGATATCTATGAGTCATAATGGTAATTTATGTTTAATAGAAATTATCATATTAAGTAATTAGAAATTATCATATTAAGTAATTATATTATTAAGTAGTAGTAGAAGAGATTAATTGAGAAAAGACAAAGTGTGGCCTGTTTTAGAATGCAGAGTGGCCACAATTTTCTGTCGAACATTGGTATATTTGAGAGTGCGATCTGCAAGCTCAGCCAGGTTGAAGAAATGATGTAGGCACACCTGGAACTTTTTTTTTTTTGTTCATTGTTTTGTAATTCATTAGCGTTAAGAATTACTGAATCTGTTATCAGATGTAAAACCCCTTGAGTCTATCAGCATCAAATCTATTACATTTATTATTCCCGAGATGTAGTTACAATGTTTCAATTCGGATAGGTAACTTCTCACAGGGGTCGACAATGTGGTGGAGGTTGGATTCCTGCATGGGAGCAGTTTTCTCCTAGCCCATACAGATGAGACTCTGAGAGTCATAGGGGGTTAAGCGACTGTGTGATGTATGTATGTGTATGTATATTAGTTTTTTAAAAGATTTTTTTGATCATTTATTTTAACGTTTTAGACTATCAAAAAAAAAAAAAAAAATGAAGAGTTGGTTGAAATAGAGGTACATTATAATTACATAGTTTGTGAAAAAAAAAAAAACTTTTGTTGTTTTTACAAATAGTTTTGATTTTGTTATTCCATGTTCTTGTTAGAATTACTTAAATTAAAGATTAGAAAATAGTGAAATACATAGTTGATATAATATATTTTTAAAATAACTCTTCGTGATTTATAGTGGTGCTTCCTCAGGGGTAGGTGAAGCACGTTAGACTACTGGAGGAAACTCACACCAACCGGAGGTTTGGTCCATGGAAGGTTTTTTTCACAAAAAGAAATATAGGTTCATGTGCGCCTGCTAGCACTGAGTGGTTCCATGGATCCATACCAAATAGACGCAAAAAAGATTTTGATAATAGTACTATGAGTACCCTGCCGCTGCCTATGAAAACAATTTTGAAGCAATGATAGGTTGGGTTACCCCCTTCAGGCTATACTCTGTATATCAAAGAGAACATCACCTGACTAAACATATTCATGCTACATTTCCAAAGCACGTTATGTTTACAACACGTTTATGTATCAGTTTAGAATCATTATTATTAGACGAAACTCTTTTTTTATGTATGTCTAGTTATTTCTTGTGTTTAGGAATATACTGGAAACGATTAAGTAATTGAAATACTGTTTCCACTTGAGCGAATTGAATTGTGAATTATTAGTTAGGCCTCATGTCCTTATTTATACATGTCACATCCTGGGCTTCTGTAATTCTCGATACAATTTTATTTGGGAGTATTTTAAATATTTGGATCATGATACTTGTCTCATGGCACTCAATGACACTTTAACTTCTCGCTTGGAAGGTTCAATTTTGACATAGATTCACTACTGGTTTTTTAGTCTGCATTGGAAATTTCATGATAGCAATTACATGGAGTGCACCAACTGAAATATTAATTAGAAAGTGCTTTTATCCAACATTACGAGTTAATAGTCGTAATAAGTTATAGTCCTCAGTGGGCTAAAATGTTAACTAATTTTTAATAAACTTATACTACAGGGAGCTTATGGCCTTTAGTCGGATTTTTCCTGATATACTTTAGTATTTTTTTACTTTAATGTCAATTGAATTAAAGTTAACTTAAAAAATAAATAATTTACTTCTTAAATTTGAATCATTAAATTGTTTCAGTAAATTAAAGGGTAAAAATCGAAATAATGGGCAATAATCATTTATGTTCTTTTCATGTTTACTTTGTTAAAGACCATGTTTTTTTTTTTAAATAATATTCAACACGAAAACTTTCTTAACCACCACAATGTTAAACTTTAATAATAATTATAATCTAATCTACCTTACTATATTTTAATGTTTGTGTTCTAATATTATTAATCTTGAAATGATTTATTGCATGGTTTATTAACTAACTCTTTCCTTCGTAAAAACTAACCAACGGATTTTTTTTAAAATAAATCTTTAGAGACATAATTATAACAGTTTTTTATTGGAAGAAGATACTTGACCATATGAAGTACATTGAAGGAAGATAGTCCAGGTGGCGGTCAATAAAGTTACCAAAATAGTAGAAGAAAACTATTTATGTTAACCAACGTTTCACTCCACTTTGCAAGGCTTCATCAAGGCTATATGAAAAAAAGAATTGACAGAACATTAAAATAAATATACAGAGAAAATATGACAATATGTTTAAAAAAATTGTTAGTTATTATTTTTTTCATATGTTTTATAAACAAAATATTTTTTTTCAAAACATATTTTCATATTTTTTCTGTATATTTATTTTAATATTCTGTCAATTCTTACAATGTTCATATCTTGTTTTCATTAATCTCTGACGAAGCCCTGCAAATGTTGGTTAACAATAAATAGTTTTCTTCTACTATTTTGGTACCTTTATTGACCGCCAACCGGACTATCTTCCAACATTATAACAGTTTTTGAAATAAATTATTGATTTTAAAATAAACCTTGGAATTCCTCTCGTATACAATCCAAAATCCTTAATGCTCCTTACTTTGTCACAAATAAAATCAGCCATGAAGACCTTATGTTCCATATGAAACCTATCTAGCCCGAACCAGATATCATTCCTTCCATTATAAACTCCCTAACCAGCAAAACCCACTGGCTTCTAACCCTGTATCTTCTTCCATTCCTGACAATCCCCCCCCCCTCTAAAGGTCTCGAGACCTAATGTTTAAATGGTTTTACAGTGCTACCAATGGGCAGTTTTTCTACATGACCGTATCTTACCATTGTAATCTTTCATACTAAATGTATTTATATGTAAAAACAATGGTAAATTTCTATAATTAAATTTTTTTTCAATTATAATAAACGTAAAACATAAAAAAAAGTTTATGAGATACGAAATTTGATTGAATAAATAACAGAGGCATATCTTAAAAGTATATAAATACTCACATTACATTATTATTACGGATATGTATATTTGTTGCCAAGTAATTTTTCGACCATTTAAAATTTTTTATATTAGATAATATAAAATATCAACAATTTCATAAATTAAATATAAAAAAATATAACTACAATGCATAAAATATCTACTTTTAAAGTACTATAATAATTCGTTAATATTAAAAAACTAACGAAATTAAAACAGGATTTTAAAATAACTGGTTTAGATAAATAAAAAGAAATATTCTTCATCCTAACTTGTTATATTTCCCTTTGTTGAAGAATTGAGTAAAGGCTATTAAGACATTTTCTCAAATATGCTAGCTTTAACAAATTAGTTTTAGGATCCTTTTTTTACTTTTCATTGGCATCAATAATTATGGATTTCTATAGGAAATGGTGTTTATAACTCCTCCAAATCCTACGTTACTAGTACTATTGAAAAGCTGAATTTCTGCTCTTCCAATCCATGTCAATAAATTTTTCTCAAATACAGAAAAATTCGAAAAACTTTTGTTTTATATCACCGGTTCTAATTCAGTAGTTACAATTAATGTCGTTTCGTGTAGTTTACAAGAACCACCTCCAAGTTTTGAATAGGTTGTTAAGTTTGCTATTAAAATAATCAAAGTATTTTTTCATTGAGAAAATAATGATCATGATGAACTGCTGGAAGTATTATTCCATTTAAAATTAACTAAAGATTATTTTAAATTTTAATTCGAACATAAAATAGTTTTAAAAAATATCTGATTTTTTTTTTTTAGAATGACCCTTATACGATAAAGGATCCTGTGTCCCTGAAATAACCTCACAGTTCCTTTTTTTTTAAATGTTTTCCTCTTGGTCCCTGTTTTTTGTATTTTTTTTTCAAGTCATTCTTCGAGCTAAGAGGGCCAGTAAATGGAGAAGAGGCCACTGATCCCTGAATACAGTTATTACCACTTTATAAGCCTAAACGACTACCCCTAGGAGGGGCGGAATAGAGAGATCGAGGGGTGGGTTACAGAAAAGGAGATTATATATTGCCCACAGCGGCTACCCCCCTCCCTTCCCCTAGGCTGTAGCAAAAGGCCCTGAGTCTTATAAAATAAATATATTTGCCTATTGCTGATATATAAAGGTCGCTTGGGTTAAATGTGGCAGCGCACCCTTTCCGGTAAGCAACCCTCACCTCCTAGGGGGTGAATTTATTTTTACGGTAACCAGCCTCGGGCTGAAGAGAAGGAAAATAGATCTCTCTGTTAGGGTTCTTTGTACCTCCATCAACAGTAAATAATAACTTATAATTTCCTCCAGGAAATAACATATTATACAGCCATGGTTTAGTGATAAATATATTAAAAAACAGAATTAAAAGAAAAGAATGTTTTCGATATGCCATTTCAAGAACTAATATTATTTAAAAATTGCAGTTACATGAATAAGGTGGGTTGATGCAAATATAAACGAGGAGAAGATGGCTGAGGGTGCGGTCAATGAAGAACTCAAATAAGTAAGTGTCTTTAAAATTGAAAAAAAAATGTTAGATTCCACTGTACCTTGCCTTCGTATTGTTTTCAGATCTCATAACAAACTATCTAAAATCTACTCGTATCTTAAGGGGCTTATCCTTCCTTTACATTGTTCGTATGTCGTACACACAGTCGTATTCTGTCTCCTCCCATAATTATTCTGTCTCAAAACTTTCAGAACATTCTTTATCTTTAAATCATTCCTTTGATTTTGATAAAAATTCTATACTTGCCACAGTCCAAAACTATGACAAAAGGCTTATCTCTGAAAGCTTTTATATCCAACTAGAACCATCCTCCATCAATTAAAAAACCGACAAAAAGAACTTATCATTAGCATATTCCTAAATACTTAAATTATTAAAACAGTATTACTGTTAATAACCTCTCCCCCCCTCAATATTTTATGTTCTTTATATCTTTTTTAACTATTTGTTGTCACCCTTTATGTTTTCCATCTATCCATATTCCATTTATCATACTTCTAACTTTTACTAATCTCAGAAATATAACTTGTATCGTATTCTTGACCTTTTCCGGTAGCCTCGTAATCTATTCCAACTTACTTTTTACTGACTTCACTTGGCTATATGATATTGTCCAAGCGAGTTCGTTCTATACGTTTTATTTTATTTTTTCTCGTCTTTCTTTTTACACCCCTCCTCCTTCTCTATTCTTTTCTTATTACTTCATTCTTACCCACGTTTTAGTTATGTTAGCTGCATATTATTATTGTCATATTTATCAATTACTTCTTTTTTCTTACTTATTTTGATATTTTATTTCTTTATTCTAGTATGTTACTTACACATTCCATTAATTACAATTATTTTCTTTCTCTTTTTTTCCGCATAACTTTAACTTTTAACTAAAATATTCATATTTTTTTTTCTATCTTTTTGATTATATAACTTTATATTTTTATTTCCTTAATCCTTTTATTTTATTCATATATTTAATTATCGATATATACATTTTATTCTCTTCTTCTTTCATTACTTTATTTTAAATCATTTTCATTTTGTACATATATTTACTAATTAGATTTTTATATGTATTTTATTATTTGTTATTTCCTCTTACTTAATTTTAATATTACTCTTCTTATAATACTTGAACTATTCACGTCTTTCAACACTATTTATGTATTCATAATGTCAGCTATTTTCTAATCATTCTGTATATCCTTTTATTCATTGGTTGTTATCGTGTTTTTAGTTTTTAGCCCTGATGACGTTGGCACTAATAAATACGTTTTTACTTATTTATAGTCTTCACTGACTGCACCCCCAACCATCTCCTCCTCATTATATAAATCCATGGCCAACCATTAACTCATCATTATAAATGAGTATAGTAATTTCCTTGAGTTAAAATTAATCCTTTCGTTTATTGAGCTATACTGTTTACAAAAATATTTTAGAAGAGGTAAATGTCCTCGGGACCTTGAAAACTCGGATTCGAAATTTTTCGTGATTGCTATACTCCCCTCACTATATACATCACATATAGTAAAGTGAAAATACAAACTTGATACACCCTACTATTTTGTAAACAATCTATTATTATTTTATAATAATACATGTGCATCGCATGTTGTTTTAGGAAGATTCCTCCCTCACAATTAAATAGAAGATGCTACAATCTGTCGGCAGCAATATGAAGCAGTAGACTTTTATTGTCACATTGACTTCTAAGATGAGATGAGTGAACTGTCTCAAGAGCCACATTGTTTTTTGGCTGAGATCAATATGTCACCATGAGTGAATAGTTCTTCACGAAGAATATGTACATCAAAATCTAAATCAAATTAAAATACAACAATTATCACCAAGTAAACCGTAATATCTATACCATTTTTATGTAATGCCATTTAATTAAATCAATAATAAAAATTATATACAAACAACTGACCCCTTATGTATAATCCTTTGGCTTAATAACATATAACCACGTTTCTTATAATTCAATCAAGAATAAAGGGTTATCTCTCTATTTAACCATTCTTCATTTATTTTTACACCCATTAAATACAGTTCACACAATTCAAACCAGCGATACCATTAGCATACAATTAATTCGGGTAATATCCCCCAGGTTTTATTCCAGGGAACATCTAAATTAAACATATTTTACTAAGAATAAATATATTTTCTGAATTTCTTATTTATAGGGAAGGTGGTAGAAAAATTAAACAGTTTTTGAAAAGTTCTCCAGACGTAGAGCTGTGCCAAGCAGGGAACGGCAAATCTGAAACCATCAATCCTCCATGTAGAAACATTTGTAATCCGCTATGGAAAGGAAAGCGAACATAAAATTTTTATGACGTAATTGTTTGTTAATCCACTTTAATTGTCTGGTGGATAAGGCAACCATTAATCTTGATAGAATAGGGGTTGCTCCCCGACCTAACAATACTACCCACTACCCGCCTCTGTCCGATTTGGGTTAACTCAAACCTAACAATGCTGTCGCCACTTGAGTGCAAAACTGTTCTAATTTAGACAAAGATCCAACTTCATCAAAACTAATTTCATTTTCATTATATGCGGAAAATTATTTTTAGAAACAAACCCATTCTTGTCACGGAGTGCTTTGTTATAAATTTGTAGAATGTTATAATCTTCCGAATATTTTAAAAATCGATATATGACCAACGTTCAATTGTTTAAATCCTTAAGTAACAGGTGGTTGCGACATGAAGCTCTTGTACCAATCTGAAGAATAAATTACTAATTTAAGGTTAATGAGGATCCAAGGAAACCTGCCAAGATTGAAAAAACTAGGTAAAGTTTACAGCTCTATTCCTATAATTGCTAACTTTGATAAACAAATGCTGTAGTGGGAAAAACATATCGATAAAATGTTCTATAGTGTGCAAAAGAAAAAATTTATTCCGGAAATGTTAGACTCCCGTCTCCCTTAGAATTAAAACCTACATCACAATAAACATATGGAAGACCAAATACCAAAATAAATCATTATCACTGCTATACTTATATAACTAAAGTAAACTAATTCAAAATTATAAATTTGACTCTCAAATACGTGTACTAGAACCAATTGATTGAATATTTCCTACATAATTTTAATATTTTTATATTTAAAACTAAATATTAGGCTAGTAAAATTAGATCGAAAAAGTGTGGTGCTTGGAAAAAAAATATCCAGTTAAATTGTTTTAATGGATATATTCGAGAACGAACTAGAACTTTGCCCCAATTTCCGTGCTGAAATTTAAGCTGTACTCTCAAAATACATTGAAATGTTCAATATGATTAATGTTTTTTTTAATATTTATTTAATGTAATCTACAACTATACAAAATAATAAATACAATAAGTAAATTGGATGAATGTTTCAAACACATGAAAATCTTGGAAGGGAAGCACCCGTTGGTGATACTTCAATCATTAATTTAAATTAGATGGTCCCGTGGCCATCTTCTTTTCAGACGTCTCGGAGGATATGAGGGATTGTTAAGGATGAGAGATTAAGAACTAATGGTTTAGGGTGGGTAAGGAGTTTGGAATGAAAAGACGCATATAAGATTAATCCTAACGCTGCAATTGAAGAGAAAAGTTTACAAAACGGAAAACATTGAAAAATCAGGCACCCTTACTTTACCATTGTTTTGCAAAAACCCATTGGTCAAATTCTAATATTATGGTAGTCATTGAACCCAAAATTTAATGTTCTAAATTTTTTAAAATAACTATTTTTTCGATAAACGGTCTAGATTTTGTGCAATTTTTAATATAGTAAAGAAGTCGGAAATTTTTGATGTATTTGGAGAGTAGCGCTTAAATTTCAGCACGGAAATCGTGGAAAACTTAATTCTTTCTTATTAGAAGCATAATACATCGATTAAAACTATTTCAAACTTTACCTGGATTTTTTCCAACCAAAATCTTAATTTTACAGGACTGTATGCTTTAACCGTTCCTTTGATGTACTATCTTATGGAGTTGAACATTATACAAACAATAATAAAAATAAAATAGAGTACTTTTATAACAATAACTATAAATAAATTAATAGACCTGTTAAAGAAATTAAATAGTTTGTTTCATGAGAATAATATATATGAAAAAAGGATCTTGGTATTCTAAAAATGTCTTCATCTAATATATGTTGTATAAATCATTTTTATAAAACTAAGAAGTTGATAATAGATGTAAAAACACTCATAAGAAAGTACAATATGTTATTTAACTGGTAAGGACTTTTTATGAACAAAATAGACTATAACGATAAATCTATACCTTTATATTTATGGAGATCTTGTTTTCTATACCTATTTAAAAAAATATATTTGTAATTTTTCTAATCCTAAGAACCGGACACAGTCAGAACCACATACTGTGTGTGAATTATTCTATACAAACGAAACATATTTAAATGGCTTTATAGTTCAATTATTTTTATCTCATTCCACAATTTCAGACCATCACGAGAAAAAATATAAACATTTATTCGTTCTGGGTACAAACACAGGATGATTATTTTATTTCGTTTACTGCAAAAACTTTCGTAGTAATAAAATCATTTCTCTAAAAAAAAAAAAAAAAAAGAAGTGTTTTATTTATTTCTTGTAGTTGTTACGTTTTATTTTAACTTCTTTGGAATTGGTTCATATCCCAGATATCAAGTATTTCGTAAACGTTCAGCAAAGTTTGTGGCAATCATTCCAAAGAAAACTATATTAAAGAAAAATCGTTACATTTTTTAACATTGCTGAAGCTCTCAAACAATTAAACATCATCTTTACAAACGATTTACAATCGCGTCTAAACTTTTCAAACATTTATTTCGCAATTTAAACCGCAGGGTTTGACAAAAGACAAAGTAATGCTTAATTAGAAATAGAGTCCCCTTGCTGGGAGAACCTTACCGCCAAAAGCAAAGCATACCGCCCAGAGGGGAATAATTTTATAGAACCGCCTCAAAAGTCGTTTTATTTTTTCTCCCTTTTGGTAACCTTTTTAATTATTTAAACGTAATCAAGCGTCTCAGCTGGATTCAGGTTATTTATTTTTTTTTTTTTTATAAATGTGATATTTCCCTCTTTTTTTTCTTTTCATTCCAACTAAAAAGCACCTTCATTTATATTTCTGCTCATTTTCAGATTCATTTCATGTGACTAAACACACGGTCGAGGCGTTGGTGTTGAAAAGGTCTTTATACTCAAATGATAGAGGAGAAAAGCGCTAGGGGCAACAAAAAAAAACGGATCTTCAAATGCAGTTTTCAACGGTGAAAAATATTTTCCGGCACAAGCTAATACAGATATTGGATTGAAGTTTTTATCTGTATTCAGTGTCGGTTGTGAAGCCCCTATTCATTCATTACTCCACCAAAAGCATCTACAGCTTTTTGTAGCTACTTCCTCAGCCCCTCTCTCTTATGAATATATTTTCCCATTTTATTTTTACCTGGGAGATTTATCACGTCGATTATTATCTTTATCATTCAAAATGTTCTCCGAAAGGCAGGGTTATTCAATTTTCAGGTCGTTTTCACCGATTTTTATGAGTGAGTAGGCGGGAAATTGTCTGTATTGGATTATTTTATATTTGAAACAACTTTGGAGCTACTGGGCGAATTTTTAATAAATATGTGCTTGGAATATCAAAAAAAAATGTTTCGATCCTAATTGGTTAGTTGATAGTTTGCTGTACGGTATAATCCCAACCGGAGTAGGGAGAAGTCTATTCGAGCAAACTTTAGACTAATCGTATCGGAAATATTTTTTTAATTTTAAAATCATAATTTTTGATTTTATAATATATAACATTACAGTTTTTTTAATTTTCTGCAAAGTTTGCGTGCACGTGGTCCAAACTGGGAAAAAAAACGGATTGCGGCGATTTAAGCCTTCAGAATGATAGAATCGCTGAAACAAATTATTTTAAAATTGGATTTTCTATGAGAATTCTTCATTAAATTTTTTTCCCTAGATATTTCGAAGTTATATTTATTGCTGGAAAAGGTGACTTCACTTACCATAAGCATTGAGACGCGTTTAACCCTACACTACAAAAATATCGCAACTGGTACTACGCTATGGCGCTACAAGGTGCGCGTATTGGGATCCAGTTTTTCCCAGAATCTCGTCCAATGGACGGGTGTATTTTATTTTATTCGTATTTATTTTATGATAAGTTCTGCTTCGTGATATAAGTTATTTACAATTAGCCTAGGCACAAAATGAGACGCATTTGACACTACACTATAAAAATTTCTTGACCGGCACTTCATTATGACGCTACAAAAGTAGGGTTGGGATTCGCATATTGGGAAGCAATTTTCCTCCGAATCCCAAATTACAGCAGTATTTAATTTTATTAAAATCCTGTCGTATGAATTCTCTCCATCCGATACTGCTACAGTTTTGACTCCATCTCAGTAAACGCTTGTATGTTATTGTTTTTATTTGTTAGTGAGTAATCCAAAATGAATGAGTTGGGGACAAAACTACATTTATTGGATTCTGATTTAATTGTGATGCTGAATAACTTTTACTGCACTCAGTGACAGACCCCAGGCTAAGAGTCTCAAATCCACAATCAACAAAAAACCGTTGAAATATCAATATTTTTTCTTTTGTCACATATAATATCAATATTTGGTTTTTAAACATATATTTTACGGAATATCGATATCCTTGACTTTATCATTTACAGATATTCAAAAGGATTAATTAACTTAGTATGTCCAAATTTAATATAAAGTCTATGAATATATTGTTTAAATGAACAAATCAGCAGTTCTTAACGGTTAAATCTTTATTACAATCGAACACCTCAGAACTTAAAAATAATAATTTTTATCTCATAAAAACAGTTCAAAGATAAATAGGTTAGTAGAACATTTTAGAAATATCGTAAAATTATGAGAAGAGAAAGAAATGCTTTATTCATTCATGCTGCCCAAATACATCGAGTTGCTACATTACAATGCATACTGATCAATCCGTGATCGGACGTACATAAATTACATATTTTTATATGATATAATAAAATAGAAATATTTTGTTATTTCATAAATTAAAAATATCCTAAATATTGATTTATAAAACATGTTTGAAAACATACAAACAGTAGAAACCATATATTTATAAATTATTTTTTTTACTTTTATACAAAAAAATAAAAAAAAATTGGAATAGTAATAGTTAATGGCGATATGTTTTGTTGATAACCAACATAAATGTATATATTTTACATTCGTATACCATTTTTATTAAAGGAGCCTAAAATCTTGTGGTCATAAAAAGCAAAACTTTGCCAATATGAGCTGTTCCTGTGATTGGCTCCTATTAACAAAACTAACGCCTATTGCAGTTGCCGGAAAAGCGTTGAACGCGTCCCAATATCCGCCTAGACTAGCCGAGACCTACCAAGTTTCATTTCCTAATTTTAAAAACTAAAAATGAGGGTGTTGATCGCGTTTTGAACATCCTATAAATAATAATATTTTAATTTATTTCTTTACTATTAAATATTATATTCGAAAACAATAAATTATTTGGACATAAATATTTGATGTATCAACAAAGTTCGAGTTTATATATTTAATAAATGTTTGAAATAAACGTTGTAGATATAAATTTTTATAAATTCCAAATACACCATAAAGTTGAAATATTTGATTATTCTGAAATTTTTGCTGTAAATGGAATAAGAAATTTCTAGCAATTTTAAACTATACTGTGATATTAAGAGCTGGAATAATTAAGAAGACAGTATTTTGAGTCAAACAATAAAATAATAAGGTGAACATACAGTGTTATAACATGGATTAAGTTTTAAAATTACTTGTTTATTTATTCATTTATTTCGGTTGTAAAAGTGAGGGGTAATGCATTGTAATATCAATCGTTGACGTTTTTTAAACTAAATGTAAATAAAATATTTGAAAATTGATTTTTTTAGTTATTTATAAATAGCTTGGAGGAAGCAGTATTATAGAGGAGGTACGCGTTCAGGGCGAGAGACACCAGAAGATGAGATTTATTCCTTTCGTAGGCGTGGCATCCGGCCATATTTGACAGTTGAGAGTATCTAACGCAACCCGTAATCCAGAAATAGGGTTACTAAAAGTTGAGAGTAACTCAAAGTGTGCTCACATTTTGTTGTTGACATTGGTTTTTTGAATTACTATTAATTCGCAGTGACTTTTTTGTAGTAAACATATTCTAAAAAATAATGTTTTTTTACATAAAGAACTTTCTCCATTACATCAGAAACTATTATTTATTTGCAGCAAACGTTATACTTTAATGGTTTACTTAAAGGAATTAATTTTTTATTAACTTATCGTAAAAATCATTAATTGGAAAAAAATACCAAGTTAATTCAACTTTATACTCACTCCTTACTTTTTTAAACAGTAAATATATTTTGGGTTCATTAATATTCACATTTAAATGAGTCTAAACATAATAGAGGGAGAAGCAGGAATTTCTGGAGAACGGCTTAGTGGATTTTCATTGAAGATATGCCAAATCATTCGAAATAACATTTATTACAACTTATATTCTCTTCGCATTGGCGGTTTAACAGACTATCATATTAATGTGCGAAACCCCTATTAACTTTAACGTAAAGTTGCCTTTGAGGGGCGTGTCCAAATCTCCACCCCTTAGCGTCATTTTTGCTTACAAGGAGAGTATTCTTAACACTCCCCTGGTTAATAGCCCATCAAACCTCAATAAAAATCAGTAATTATCTGCAAGTCACTCTTATATCGTTATAAATTTAATTTATTTTAAAAAACCGGTTTTAATTCAGTTTACTTAGTGTTTATAATAGATTCATCATATTTATTGTTTACTATGCATAAAAATCCATAAATAAAGCTATAAAAACATTTTATAATAGGAGACGTTTTATAAAATTCAAAGAGAAGTTAAAGGAAAATTAAAATTCTTTATGTACGATTTTTAGAACAGAAAAAACTTTACAACCCCCACTATAGAAAATTCTCTTAGGTTTAGTAAATTATGAATTCCACGCTCCAACTACCTATGAATTATTTAATGAATTAAGAAAACTTTCTTGTCATTATAAATTTAAATGAAATTCCCTCCTTGAGAGAATACAAGAAACATATTATATACAGAATTCTTAATCAGCAACATAACATAAATTTTAATCATTTAAGTTTTATTTTTTTCATCGATCAATACGAATATGATTATATTTATGGAAACATTTGTCATAGTCAATTATTTGACAAAAATATTAACGTATTTGTTTGATAATAAATATGATATTTGAAGGTAATCTGACTTCCAGATTGATAATATATATATTTTTAATCTGGTGTGGTGCGCGCATCGCACAACTTTCACTTATTAACCTGAAATCCCAATTTCTGTGTATTTTTGTGTAGATCAGTAGTTTTGTGTTGAGGTTAGGGCTATTTTTTTGGAAAAAAAAAAATTTGAACACCAGGAAGGCAAAAATATTTTTGTTTTTCTGTTGCTATAAAAATTTCTATTTTATTATTTTTAGAGCTGGTAATAACAAATAGAAATTTTACATTTTAAAGAATACAACAGTTTAACAAAAGAGAAAAAAGTGGTCGCCAGGGAAAGATCATGTCTCGGCTACTCCCGTTCGAAACGGATGTATCTTTTCTTTTGTTCTCTTTTAGTTGTTCATAACATTCTGTAATATATTGTATTTATACATTGTTTATTGCTTTAACAATGATTTCACAATCGTTATACTTTCCCCCACTATATTTCTTATTTGTAAAAATCAAAGAATTAGTATATGGATTGAAACAATACACGCACACCATTTTAGACTCACGGGACCTCAAGACGTGTATTTCTGTGGAAAACTCGAATTTGAAATTTTTCATGATCGTAATACCTTCCCTCATTATATATCTCATATATAGGTAAGCAGAAGTTAAAAAGCCCAAACGATTGCTAAATTGATTAAACACGTACGAACCGTGAAACACTACTAGGCCTATTTCGAAATATATACAGACCTGTATACATTTAAAATAATAGAAAAAACATTTTTTAATCATTCATTTAAACTGAAATGGAGTAAACAAGCAGAAAGTGTATGATTCTAAAACAATATTACACTTGTAGATATGTTAACAAAATATGATAATTTGTTCAAAGATAATAGAGAACAACAACCATGGAGAACAAATAAACTTCATTCCACATATTTTTATTACGTCGATGAGTTTTTATTATCACTTGGTTATAGGAGACGAATAAACACAAAAATATAAATAAAAATAACAACATTTCCCTTTCAATTAAAAACCAGAAATCATAAATGTTGAAATATGTTTTTTAATTAATTTTCATGAAAACAAAAAAACAACATCTGAGTGAATATTTAAAACATAGCGCAACAAAATTAATTCAAATGATTAATTGAAGGCTAAATTTTCACACGATTGAAATGAGAGAAATCAAATATTTACATTTAAACTTTCTTTTCTATGTGCAGAAAAAAATGTCAAGTGATTGTAATTAATGGGAGTAATTTGCATTGAGACTTGGAACATCGGAACTAGTCTAGTCTCCCTATTGGACCTATTGGAGGCTATGGAAACGGCACGGGTACTCAAAGCCAATTTGAGACTCAATGAGGGCACGATATTATATAAGTTCACAGTACAGTACCAACGTGTTTAGAAATAGCATATTTTGTTTCTTATTTTTAGTGACTAATTTTAATTTATAATTTTTTCTTAGACAGGTAAATTTACTGTTACCTCTGCCTAAAATTCTTTGTTTTCTTAGTAGCTAAGGAAAAACTTTGGTCTTATAAGTAGGCCTGCTATACAGCGGATATCCCAAGCAATCCTAACTCTATCCTCACGCTGTTGACAAAAGTGTGCTCACAGTCAGTAATAACCCTTTAATTGCATCCCATATTGAAACCCTCCAAGAATGGTGCCGTAATTGGAGGATCAAAATAAATCCCATCGAATAACCTTTACCCTTTGTCGTAAACCTACCGACTGCCCTACAGTATCCTTTAATAATGTTGCCCTTACCCAAGTCTAACAGATCCGCTACCTTGGACTACATCGGGACAAACGACTAGTCTGGATTCCTCACACAAGACTGAAAAGACAGGAAACTGCTCGTCGATTTCGACTATTACAATATTTACTAGACAAACGGTCTAAACTTCCAATTCATTACAAAAGACTGATTTACATGACAATTACAAGGTCTATCTGGACATAAGGAATTGAGCTTTGAGGCTCCACTAAACCTTCGAATTCCTCTCGAATACAATCCAAAATTCTCAATACTACTTACTTTGTCACGAATAAAATCATCCATAAAGACCAATAAATGATAAAATGTTCCATATGCAACCGATCTAACCCGAACTAGATATCAAACTCCCTAACCATCAAATCCCTCAAGTATCTAACCTTGCGTCCTCTTCTATTCCTGAAAATCCTCCGAAGCGCCTGAAAAGAAGATGAAGAAGAAGAAGACCTTCTAGTATAGAAATATGATCAGAGTGCTACCAATGATTAGTTCTCTACATGCCTGTATCACTCCATTTTGATCTAACATCAAATTTACTTAATGTGTTTTTATGTAAATACAGTTAATATATAAAAATATTTTAAAAAATAAGCCTGCATTCAAGATATTTATTTAACAATAAACTTAATTTATTTAGTTCCTCCTCTTTCAATTTTATATGAAGGTAATTTCTAAAGTATACATAGGGAATCAATCCTCAGAAGTAAAATTAACAATTTCAAAAATAACGATTAATTCAAGTAATCGAAATTTTTTGTGAAATTATAGAAAATATTAAATTAAATAGTAAAAAATATCTACATGTTATACAATTTACTGACTTTACAACCTCGTAATCTATGTTTCATATTCCTTAAAATCGTATTTATAATACTTGTTAAAATTAAACATATTATTATTAGCACCCTTCTCATTTAAAACAAAATATTAGCGCACCAACGTTGTGTAATTAATTCAAGGTATTAAAGAATAATTCTAAATTCTCTTTGTTACTTCTTGATTATTTGTTATGTTTGTCATTGTTAACTTTAGTTTGAGGATTAGAGATTAATCCCACATATGTCGAATGTCAAATCACTTTCATTGATAAGGAGGTCTTAGTCCCATTGATTTTTTAATATAAACTTATTTATACTTTCCGTAATTACGCCACGAATGTATCTCTTACCAGTGTGATTAAGTGAGAAATGATGTAATCCCCCTAAAAATATAATCAACAGATGTATAACATAAATGATAGGACGAAACAGAACTGACGCCATATGTCTAGTGAACGTTGAGATTTTCGCCAAAAGGGGCATTTCCAAAGTAGACTGCCGCTGAAGACAAAGATATCATTCCTAAGGAGATGCTCCTGTTAACAATAACCGTTTTGTGTTGATAGCTATAGTTTGATGTGAGCAAGTAGGGGAGGGGGGAGGGGTTGTTGAAAAAGCACCTCTACCCCCAGCAATACCATCCTTTCTATCCAACGCCCTTATTGCTTTTTTCTTCCCTTCTTTCTTGATATATTTCATTTAATTTATAAAGAAATAGCAATATTATATTTGAGAAATTTATTACATGGCGGAAATTATCATCCGAAGAACACAAATCATCGAAATGTGAAACTTCATCGTTACCCAACATCATACTTCAGATCTGAATTTTGGTTATTCAACATTATTTTTGGAATATTTTCTGTAATAAATACAACACATTCATATTAGTTAAAATTATTGTAAATTAAAAGCTGTAATTAAATTATACAAATTTAAATCGATCGTAAATTAACGATTAACCTTTGTCCGGGTCACTGATTTTAGATATGAATGCACGATTATGAGTCAATGAAGCGTTAAATTAGCGTTGAATCAGCTGAAAATTACAATGTATTTAATTAGCGTGTATAATCTTGGATAATAATAATGGATTATTACGGCCAATTGGCAGTTTAAAGAATATCAGCAACATAAAGTTTTTCATTATATAAACCTCGGGATGAGTTTTGAAGGTGGTGCTTTCTTAACTTATGGAAAGGTGATTTGACGTAATTTAATAAATTAGGTTTTTCGAATTTTTTATAGTGAAATATTTAATTTTGGTAAAAGTATTTTTACCAATTAACAATTAAAGGGATTGCTGGGGAAAAGACCACTAGTCAGAAAATCGCAATTTTGGAGAAAAAAAATTGGATAAAAGATTTAAAAGACTACTTTTATTTCTGAATATCCCACAGTCATTAAAAGATTTATATAAAACTTTAATTACTTTAGGCTTATTCGTTTTCAGAATTCTTTACCAAAATCTGTCTGCTTTTTAATTTTCTGCGTTTCAATGAGAGAAAATAAAAGAATAATTCAATTTTGAACTATTCTCTGTTAATAAATATTTAATCTTATAAAAATGGTTATCAGTCCGAAATTTACAGTGGCGTGTTATTGACTTTTCGAAATCGGGGTAAGGGGCTAAAGGTGGAGATGCCCCCTTATGGCATAATAAAAAAAAAAAATTTTCCGATGTGATTTTAGACTCACTTCTGAATTTAAGTGCAAACCCCATGGATTTCTGAGTACTGAGAGTATTTAAATTTGAACGCGGAATTAGTAACACAAAAACAGGATTATTAGAGTTTTATTTCCAGACCATTCCACTACGATTCCTTCACTCTTTTTCATTAATTCATTAATTTTTTAATTTTATTTTCATAATTTATCATTTATTTTCATGTACATGTATTATTTTACTTACATAAAATTAAAATATTTTTAATATAATATATAAATATTTCAATAAAATATTTGAACCGAAAAATAGTGAGTCGATGGAAGAATTAAGGAGGTCATACAATGCTGAACTAAATATAATTCAGATCATAGCATTGCGGCGAATAGATTGTAGGACTTAGTAACGAGAGGACCCTAAAATGTTAATAAACTCGATAGGTAAACCGGGTAAACCGAAACGTAAATGGGAAGATTGCGTCTGGATTTAAGTCTGAAGTTATAACTCTATATATTACAATTATATGAAAAAAGTGATCATATTTTTATTTTTCTTCAAACCCACTTGACGTATGAGCTTGGAATTTTGTCCTGAAGCCGGAAACACTGTGGAGCTACTGAATAAAGGGATTTTCAAGCAATGTTGTAGTTCAACAATTTAAAAGATAGATAGCAACACAATTCAGACAACGAATGAGTCTACTACCTAGCTCAAATTGTTAGTTATAAAAAAATTAGCAAATAATGTCTAATTGAATATTTATTACTTTTTAATAGCTTAATGAAACAATATAATTAAATTCAGTTGATGTGTGGCAAGGAGTGTTGATAAGGATAAATGAGTAGCAGCCAACAGTGAAGGTGGTTCCCTAGCTATTCCATCATCACCGGATTTATAAAGAGAATTTTTTTTTTTTATATACTTATAGCTACAATAGTAATCCATTCTCCAGGAATTATTATAAAACTATAATCACAGGAGAACATTTCAGAGATGACAGTCATAGGGTAGGCAGTGGCGGTGGGAACATTTGGCTCAATGCCCCTGATATTAAGAAATAAGAAATTTATTCCACCCCTGAATATCTTATGTAGGTGATTACAAGCTTTAGAACTCCGGGTCTGAGGCGGAATCAAAATTACATTACAATCTGAAATCTTTTTTGGGGGAGGAATTAATTAAAAGGATTATTCCTTAATAAGAAATTATCCTTAATAAGAATCTTTTAATATAGGAATGAGTAAACCTTAAGTTGAGATCACAGGTTTTGTTTAATAAATCAACAATACTAATCGATTATTATTATATTTATTGAATTAGTTCTTATAGTAGTGAGGAAGTTAAATACATACAGTGTTATTTATTCAAGCTTAACAAATTATAT